>NW_026737708.1:0-34000 GCF_949786415.1 Peromyscus eremicus | reverse complement strand
TTTGTTCTGAGCAAGCTCACTCTTTTGGCCCTATGGGAAACACAGTAGAGTAAAAGAGTGCTCTTTTCTCAAAAGCAGAGTGTGTTTCATGTAAGGCGAGCTAGCGTTTGTTTCCCAGTACTAAATGGAGTTGAATCACATGCACTTTTTGGTCCTACGAACAAGAGTTCTTTTCTGGTAAGGAAAGTCACTATTGCGCTCCCACTGCCATACACAGTGCAAATAGCTCTCGCGTCTGTTCCCACCAAGTACAGGATATTGAACTGAAGAGGAGCTACTGTTCTTGTCAGTTTCCTAAGCAGAGTTGAACTAGATATAGCCCGTGTGTGTAGGAAGCACAGTTCTTTTGTTCTGAGCAAGCTCACTGTTTGGACCCCAAAGGAAACACAGTAGAGTAGAAGAGTGCTCTTTTCTCAAAAGCAGAGTGTGTTTCTTGTAAGGCGAGCTAGCGTTTGTTTTGCAGTCCTAAATGGAGTTGAAACACATGCAGTTTGTGGTCCTATGAGCAAGAGATGTTTTCTGGTAAGAAGAGTCAATATTGCGGTCCCATGGTCATACACATTGCAAATAGCACTAGCATCTGCCCCTGCATGTACAGTGTATTGGACTGAAGAGGATCTACTGTTCTTGTCAGTTTCCTAAGCAGAATTGAACTGGATATGGCCCGTGTGTGTAGGAAGCTCAGTTCTTTTGTTCTGAGCAAGCTCACTGTTCAGAACCCATAGGAATCACTGTAGAGTAGAAGAGTGTCAGTGTGTGTAGGAAACACAGTTCTTTTGTCTGAGCAAGCTCACTATTCTGGCCCTACAAAAAACACATTAGACTAGAAGAGTGCTCTTTTCTCAAAAGCAGAGTGTGTTTATTGTAAGGCGAGCTAGCGTTTGTTTCCCAGTTATAAATGGAGTTGAATCACAAGCAGTTTCTGTTCCTACGAGCAAGAGTTTTTTTCTGGTAAGAAGAGTCACTATTGAGCTCCCATTGTCATACACAGGGCAAATAGCACTGGTGTCTGTTCCCACCAAGTACAGTGTATTGGACTGAAGAGGAGCTACTGTTCCTGTCAGTTTCCTAAGCAGAGTTGAACTAGATATGGCCCGTGTGTGTAGGAAGCACAGTTCTTTTGTTCTGAGCAAGCTCACTATTCTGGTCCTATAGGAAATATGGTAGAGTAGAAGAGTGCTCTTTTCTCAAAAGCAGAGAGTGTTTCTTGTAAGGCGAGCTAGCGTTTGTTTCCCGTCCTAAAAGGAGTTGAATCACATGCAGTTTCTGGTCCTACGAGCAAGAGTTGTTTTCTGGTAAGAAGAGTCACTACTTCGCTCCCATTGCCATATACAGTGCAAAGAGGACTCGCGTCTGTTCCCATCAAGTACAGTGTATTGGACTGAAGAGGAGCTACTGTTCTTGTCAGTTTCCTAAGCAGAGTTGAACTAGAGATGGCCTGTGTGTGTAGGAAGCACAGTTCTTTTGTACTGTAAGCTCACTGATCGAACCCATAGGAAACACATTAGAGTAGAAGAGTGCCCTTTTCTCAAAAGCAGAGTGTTTTTCTTGTAAGGCAAGGAAGCGTTTGTTGCGCAGTCCTAAATGGAGTTGAATCACATGCAGTTTCTGGTCCTACGTTCAAGAGTTTTTTTTTTCTGGTAAGAAGAGTCACTATTGAACTCCCATTGTCATACACAGGGCAAATAGCACTGGCGTCTGTTCCCACCAAGTACAGTGTATTGGACTGAAGAGGAGCTACTGTTCTTGTCAGTTTCCTAAGCAGAGTTGAACTAGATATGGCCCGTGTGTGTAGGAAGCACAGTTCTTTTGTTCTGAGCAAGCTCACTATTCTGGTCCTATAGGAAATATGGTAGAGTAGAAGAGTGCTCTTTTCTCAAAAGCAGAGAGTGTTTCTTGTAAGGCGAGCTAGCGTTTGTTTCTCGTCCTAAAAGGAGTTGAATCACATGCAGTTTCTGGTCCTACGAGCAAGAGTTGTTTTCTGGTAAGAAGAGTCACTACTTCGCTCCCATTGCCATATACAGTGCAAAGAGGACTCGCGTCTGTTCCCATCAAGTACAGTGTATTGGACTGAAGAGGAGCTACTGTTCTTGTCAGTTTCCTAAGCAGAGTTGAACTAGATATGGCCTATGTGTGTAGGAAGCACAGTTCTTTTGTACTGTAAGCTCACTGATCGAACCCATAGGAAACACATTAGAGTATAAGAGTGCCCTTTTCTCAAAAGCAGAGTGTTTTTCTTGTAAGGCAAGGAAGCGTTTGTTGTGCAGTCCTAAATGGAGTTGAATCACATGCAGTTTCTGGTCCTACGTTCAAGAGGTTTTTTTTTCTGGTAAGAAGAGTCACTATTGAACTCCCATTGTCATACACAGGGCAAATAGCACTGGCGTCTGTTCCCAGCAAGTACAGTGTATTGGACTGAAGAGGAGCCACTGTTCTTGTCAGTTTCCTAAGCAGAGTTGAACTAGATATAGCCCGTGTGTGTAGGAAGCACAGTTCTTTTGTTCTGAGCAAGCTCACTCTTTGGACCCCAAAGGAAACACAGTAGAGTAGAAGAGTGATCTTTTCTCAAAAGCAGAGTGTGTTTCTTGTAAGGCGAGCTAGCGTTTGTTTCGCAGTCCTAAATGGAGTTGAATCACATGTAGTTTTTGATCCTAAGAGCAAGAGTTGTTTTCTGGTAAGGAAAGTCACTATTGCGCTCCCATTGCCACACACAGTGCAAAGAGGACTCGCGTCTGTTCCCATCAAGTACAGTGTATTGGACTGAAGAGGAGCTACTGTTCTTGTCAGTTTCCTAAGCAGAGTTGAACTAGATATGGCCCCTGTGTGTAGGAAGCACAGTTCTTTTGTTCTGAGCAAGCTGCCTATTCTGGCCCTATAGGAAACACAGTAGAGTAGAAGAGTGCTCTTTTCTGAGAAGCAGAGTGTGTTTCTTGTAAGGCGAGCGAGCATTTGTTTCCCAGTCCTAAATGGAGTTGAATCCCATGCAGTTTCTGGTCCTACGAGCAAGAGTTGTTTTCTGGTAAGAAGAGTCACTACTGCACTCCCATTGTCATACACAGGGCAAATAGCACTGGCGTCTGTTCCCAGCATGTACAGTGTATTGGACTGAAGAGGAGCTACTGTTCTTGTCAGTTTCCTAAGCAGAATTGAACTTGATATGGCCATGTCTGTAGGAAGCACAGTTCTTTTGTTCTGAGCAAGCTCACTCTTTTGGCCCTATAGGAAACACAGTAGAGTAGAAGAGTGCTCTTTTCTCAAAAGCAGAGTGTGTTTCTTGTAAGGCGAGCTAGCATTTGTTTCCCAGTCCTAAATTGAGTTGAATCACATGCAGTTTTTGGTCCTACGAGGTAGAGTTGTTTTCTGGTAAGGAAAGTCACTATTGCGCTCCCATTGACACATACAGTGCAAAGAGGACTCGCGTCTGTTCCCATCAAGTACAGTGTATTGGACTGAAGAGGAGCTACTGTTCTTGTCAGTTTCCTAAGCAGAGTTGAACTAGATATGGCCCGTGTGTGTAGGAAGCCCAGTTCTTTTGTTCTGTAAGCTCACTGATCGAACCCATAGGAAACAGAGTAGAGTAGAAGAGTGCTCTTTTCTCAAAAGCAGAGTGTGTTTCTTGTAAGGCGAGCTAGCATTTGTTTCCCAGTCCTAAATGGAGTTGAATCACATGCAGTATCCGGTCCTAAGAGCAAGCGTTGTTTTCTGGTAAGAAGAGTCACTATTGGGCTCCCATTGTCATACCCAGGGCAAATAGCACTGGCGTCTGTTCCCAGCATGTACAGTGTATTGGACTGAAGAGGATCTACTGTTCTTGTCAGTTTCCTAACCAGAATTGAACTAGATATAGCCAGTGTGTGTAGGAAGCACAGTTCTTTTGTTCTGAGCAAGCTCACTGTTTTGGCCCTATAGGAAACGCAGTAGAGTAGAAGAGTGCTCTTTTCTCAAAAGCAGAGTGTGTTTCTTGTAAGGCGAACTATTGCTTGTTTCCCAGTCTGAAATGGAGTTGAATCCCATGCAGTTTCTGGTCCTACGAGCAAGAGATGTTAACTGGTAAGAAGAGTCACTATTGTGCTCCCATTGCCATATACAGTGCAAATAGCTCTCGTGTCTGTTCCCAGCAAGTAGAGTGTATTGGACTGAAGAGGAGCTACTGTTCTTGTCAGTTTCCTAAGCGGAGTTAAACTAGATATGGCCCGTGTGTGTAGGAAGCACAGTTCTTTTGTTCTGAGCAAGCTCACTGTTCGAACCCATAGTAAACACAGTAGATTAGAAGAGTGCTCTTTTCTCAAAAGCAGAGAGTGTTTCTTATAAGGCGAGCTAGCATTTGTTTCCCAGTCCTAAATGGAGTTGAATCACATGCAGTTTCTGGTCCTACGAGCAAGAGTTGTTTTCTGGTAAGAAGAGTGACTGTTGCGCTCCCTTTGTCATACACAAGTCAAATAGCACTGGCATCTGTTCCCATCAAGTACAGTGTATTGGACTGAAGAGGATCTACTGTTCTTGTCAGTTTCCTAAGCAGAATTGAACTAGATATGGCCGTGTGTGTAGGAAGCACAGTTCTTTTGTTCTGAGTAAGCTCACTGTTCTGACCCTATAGGAAATACCGTAGAGTAGAAGAGTGATCTTTTCGCAAAAGCAGAGTGTGTTTCTTGTAAGGGGAGCTAGCATTTGTTTCCCAGTCCTAAATGGAGTTGAATCACATTATGTTTTTGATCCAACAAGCAAGAGTTGTGTTCTGGTAAGGAAAGTCACTATTGAGCCACCATTGCCACACACAGTGCAAAGAGGACTCCCGTCTGTTCCCATCAAGTACAGTGTATTGGACTGAAGAGGAGCTACTGTTCTTGTCAGTTTCCTAAGCAGAGTTGAACTAGATATGGCCCGTGTGTGTAGGAAGCACAGTTCATTTCTACTGTAAGCTCACTGATCGAACCCATAAGAAACACAGTGGAGTAGAAGAGTGCCCTTTTCTCAAAAACAGAGTGTGTTTCTTGTAAGGCGAGCTAGCATTTGTTTCCCAGTCCTAAATGGAGTTGAATCACATGCAGTTTCTGGTCCTACGAGCAAGAGTTGTTTTCTATTAAGAAGAGTCACTATTGTGCTCCCATTTTCATACACAGGGCAAATTGCACTGGCATCTGTTCCCAGCATGTACAGTTTTTTGGACTGAAAATGATCTACTGTTCTTGTCATTTTCCTAAGCAGAATTGAACTAGATATGGCCATGTGTGTAGGAAGCACAGTTCTTTTGTTCTGAGCAAGCTCACTGTTCTGGCCCTATAGAAAACACAGTAGAGTAGAAGAGTGATCTTTTCTCAAAAGCAGAGTGTGTTTCTTGTAAGGCGAGCTAGCGTTTGTTTCCCAGTCCTAAATGGAGTTGAATCACATGCAGTTTTTGATCCTACGAGCAAGAGTTGTTTCCTGGTAAGGAAATTCACTATTGCGCTCCCATTGCCATACACAGTGCAAATAGAACTCGCCTCTGTTCCCAGCAAGTACAGTGTATTGGACTGAAGAGGAGCTACTGTTCTTGTCAGTTTCGTAAGCAGAATTGACCTAGATATTGCCCGTGTGTGTGTGAAGCACAGTTCCATTTTTCTGAGCAAGCTCACTGTTCTTGCCCTATAGGAAACACAATAGAGTAGAAGAGTGCTCTTTTCTCAAAAGCAGAGTGTGTTTTTTGTACGGTGAGCAATTGTTTGTTTTCTAGTATGAAATGGAGTTGAATCCCATGCAGTTTCTGGTCCTACAATCAAGAGTTGCTTTCTGGTAAGGAGAGTCACTATTGTGCTCCCATTGCCATATACAGTGCAAATAGCACTCGCGTCTGTTCACAGCAAGTACAGTGTATTGGACTGAAGAGGAGCTACTGTTCTTGTCAGTTTCTTAAGCAGAGTTGAACTAGATATGGCCCGTGTGTGTAGGAAGCACAGTTCTTTTGTTCTCAGCAAGCTCACTGTTTGGACCCCACAGGAAACACAGTAGAGTGGAGGAGTTCTCTTTTCTCAAAAGCAGAGTATGTTTCTTGTAAGGCGAGCTAGCGTTTGTTTCCCAGTCCTAAATGGAGTTGAATCACATGCAGTTTCTGGTCCTATGAGCAAGAGATGTTTTCTGGTAAGAAGAGACACTATTTCGGTCCCATTGTCATACACATTGCAAATAGCACTAGCATCTGTTCCCTGCATGTACATTGTATTGGACTGAAGAGGATCTACTGTTCTTGTCAGTTTCCTAAGCAGAATTGAACTGGATATGGCCCGTGTGTGTAGGAAGCACAGTTCTTTTGTTCTGAGCAAGCTCACTGTTCGGACCCCATAGGAATCACTGTAGAGTAGGAGAGTGCTCTTTTCTCAAAAGCCGAGTGTGTTTCTAGTAAGGTGAGCTAGCGTTTGTTTCGCAGTCCTAAATGGAGTTGAATCCCATGCAGTTTCTGGTCCTATGAGCAAGAGTTGTTTTCTGGTAAGAAGAGTCACTATTGCGCTCCCATTGTCATACACAGGGCAAATAACACTGGCGTCTGTTCCCAGCATGTACAGTGTATTGGACTGAAGAGGATCTACTGTTCTTGTCAGTTTCCTAAGCAGAGTTGAACTAGATATAGTCGGTGTGTGTAGGAAGCACAGTTCTTTTGTTCCGAGCAAGCTCACTATTCTGGCCCTACAAAAAACACATTAGAGTAGAAGAGTGCTGTTTTCTCAAAAGCAGAGTGTGTTTATTGTAAGGCGAGCTAGCGTTTGTTTCCCAGTTCTAAATGGAGTTGAATCCCATGCAGTTTCTGGTCATATGAGCAAGAGTTGTTTTCTGGTAAGAAGAGTCATTATTGTGTTCCCATTATCATACACAGGGCAAATAGCACTGGCGTCTGTTCCCAGCATGTACAGTGTATTGGACTGAAGAGGAGCTACTGTTTTTGTCAGTTTCCTAAGCAGAGTTGAACTAGATATAGCCCGTGTGTGTAAGAAGCACAGTTCTTTTGCTCTGAGTAAGCTCACTGTTCTGGCCCTATAGGAAACACCGTAGAGTGGAAGAGTGATCTTTTCTCAAAAGCAGAGTGTTCCTTGTAAGGGGAGCTAGCATTTGTTTCCCAGTCCTAAATGGAGTTGAATCACATGCAGTTTTTGATCCTATGAGAAAGAGTTGTTTTCTGGTAAGGAAAGTCACTATTGCGCTCCCATTGCCACACACAGTGCAAAGAGGACTCGCATGTGTTCCCATCAAGTACAGTGTATTGGACTGAAGAGGAGCTACTGTTCTTGTCAGTTTCCTAAGCAGAGTTGAACTAGATATGGCCCGTGTGTGTAGGAAGCCCAGTTCTATTGTACTGTAAGCTCACTGATCGAACCCATAGGAAACACATTAGAGTAGAAGAGTGAACTTTTCTCAAAAGCAGAGTGTGTTTCTTGTAAGGCGAGCTAGTGTTTGTTTTGCAGTCCTAAATGGAGTTGAATCACATGCAGTTTCTGGTCCTAGGAGCAAGAGTTGTTTTCTGGTAAGAAGAATCACTATTGAGCTCCCATTGTCATACAAAGGGCAAATAGCACTGGCGTCTGTTCCCAGCAAGTACAGTGTATTGGACTGAAGAGGAGCTACTGTTCTTGTCAGTTTCCTAAGCAGAGTTGAACTAGATATAGCCCGTGTGTAGGAAGCACAGTTCTTTTGTTCTGAGCAAGCTCACTGTTTGGAAATTAAAGGAAAAACAGAAGAGTAGAAGAGTGCTCTTTTATCATAAGCAGAGTGTGTTTCTTGTAAGGCGAGCTAGCGTTTGTCTCGCAGTCCTAAATGGAGTTGAATCACATGCAGTTTTTGGTCCTACGAGCAAGAGTTGTTTTCTGGTAAGGAAAGTCACTATTGTGCTCCCATTGCCATACACAGTGCAAATAGCACTCGCATCTGTTCCCATTAAGTACAGTGTATTGGACTGAAGAGGAGCTACTGTTCTTGTCAGTTTCCTTTGTAGAGTTGAACTAGATATGGCCCGTGTGTGTAGGAAGCACAGTTCTTTTGTTCTCAGCAAGCTCACTGTCAGACCCCATAGGAAACACTGTAGAGTAAAAGAGTGCTCTTTTCTCAAAAGCAGAGTGTGTTTCTTGTAAGGCGATCTAGCGTTTGTTTTGCAGTCCTAAATGGAGTTGAATCACATGCAGTTTCAGGTCCTACGAGCAAGAGATTTTTCTGGTAAGAAGAGACACTATTGAGCTCCCATTGTCATTCACAGGGCAAATAGCACTGGCGTCTGTTCCCACCAAGCACAGTGTATTGGACTGAAGTTGACCAACTGTTCTTGTCAGTTTCCTAAGCAGAGTTGAACTAGATATAGCCAGTGTGTGTAGGATGCAAAGTTCTTTTGTTCTGAGCAAGCTCACTATTCTGGCCCTAGAGGAAATACAGTAGAGTAGAAGAGTGCTCTTTTCTCAAAACCAGAGAGTGTTTCTTGTAAGGTGAGCTAGAGTTTTTTCCCGTCCTAAATCTAGTTGAGTCACATGCAGTTTCTGGTCCTACGAAAAAGAGTTGTTTTCTGGTAAGAAGAGTCACTATTGCGCTCCCATTGTCATACACAGGGCAAATAGCACTCGCGTCTGTTCCCAGCATGTACAGTGTATTGGACTGAAGATGATCTACTGCTCTTGTCAGTTTCCTAAGCAGAGTTGAACTAGATATGGCCCGTGTGTGTAGGAAGCACAGTTCTTTTGTTCTGAGCAAGCTCACTGTTCTGGTACTATAGGAAACACAGTAGAGTAGAAGAGTGCTCTTTTCTCAAAAGCAGAGTGTGTTTCTTGTAAGGCGAGTTAGCATATGTTTCCCAGTCCTAAATGGAGTTGAATCACATGCAGTTTTTGATCCTACGAGCAAGAGTTGTTTTCTGGTAAGAAGAGTCACTATTTTGCTTTCTTTGCCATACACAGTGCAAATAGCACTCGCGTCTACTCCCAGCAAGTACAGTGTATTGGACTGAAGAGGAGCTACTCTTCTTGTCAGTTTCCTAAGCAGAGTTGAACTAGATATAGCCTGTGTGTGTAGGAAGCACAGTTCTTTTGTTTTGAGCAAGCTCACTATTCTGGCCCTAAAGGAAACACAGTAAAGTAGAAGAGTGCTCTTTTCTCAAAAGCAGAGTGTGTTTCTTGTAAGGTGAGCTAGCGTTTGTTTCCCAGTCCTAAATGTAGTTGAATTACATGCAGTTTCTTGTCCTATGAGCAAGAGTTGTTTTCTGGTAAGAAGAGTCACTATTGCGCTCCTATTGCCATACACAGTGCAAACAACACTTTCTACTGTTCTTTGCAAGTACAGTGTATTGGACAGAAGAGGAGCTACTGTCCTTGTCAGTTTCCTAATGAGAGTTGAACTAGATATGGCCCGTGTGTGTAGGAAGCACATTTCTTTTGTTCTGAGCAAGCTCACTGTTCAGACCCCATAGGAAACACTGTAGAGTAGAAGAGTGCTCTTTTCTCAAAAGCAGAGTGTGTTTCTTGTAAGGCGAGCTAGCGTTTGTTTTGCAGTCCTAAATGGAGTTGAATCACATGCAGTTTCAGGTCCTACGAGCAAGAGATTTTTCTAATAAGAAGAGTAACAATTGACCTCCCATTGTCATACACAGGGCAAATAGCACTGGCGACTGTTCCCAGCAAGTACAGTGTATTGGACTGAAGTGGACCAACTGTTCTTGTCAGTTTCCTAAGCAGAATTGAACTAGATATAGCCAGTGTTTGTAGGATGCACAGTTCTTTTGTTCTGAGCAAGCTCACTATTCTGGCCCTATAGGAAACACAGTAGAGTAGAAGAGTGCTCTTTTCTCAAAAGCAGAGAGTGTTTCTTGTAAGGTGAGCTAGCGTTTTTTTCCTGTCCTAAATCTAGTTGAGTCACATGCAGTTTCTGGTCCTACGAACAAGAGTTGTTTTCTGGTAAGAAGAGTCACTATTGCGCTCCCATTGTCTTACACAGGGCAAATAGCACTCGAGTCTGTTCCCAGCAAGTACAGTGTATTGGACTGAAGATGATCTACTGCTCTTGTCAGTTTCCTAAGCAGAGTTGAACTAGATATGGCCCGTGTGTGTAGGAAGCACAGTTCTTTTGTTCTGAGCAAGCTCACTGTTCTGGTACTATAGGAAACACAGTAGAGTAGAAGAGTGCTCTTTTCTCAAAAGCAGAGTGTGTTTCTTGTAAGGCGAGCTAGCATTTGTTTCTCAGTCCAAAATGCAGTTAAATCACATGCAGTTTCTGGTCCTACAAGCAAGGGATGTATTCTGGTAAGGAAAGTCACTATTGTGCTCCCTTTGCGATAAACAGTGCAAATAGCACTCACGTCTGTTCCCAGCAAGTACAGTGTATTGGAATGAAGAGGAGCTGCTGTTCTTGTCAGTTTCCCAAGCATAGTTGAACCAGATATGGCTCTTGTGTGTAGGAAGCACAGTTCTTTTGTTCTGAGCAAGCTCACTGTTCTGGACGTATAGGAAACACAGAAGAGTAGAAGAGTGCTCTTTTCTCAGAAGCAGAGTGTGGTTCTTGTAAGGTGAGCTAGCGTTTGTTTCCCAGTCCTAAATGGAGTTGAGTCACATGCAGTTTCTGGTCCTATGAGCAAGAGTTCTTTTCTAGTAAGAAGAGTCACTATTTTTCTACCATTGCCATACACAGTGCAAATGGCACTCGCGTCTGTTCCCAGCAAGTACAGTGTATTGGACAGAAGAAGTGCTACTGTTTTTGTCAGTTTCCTAAGCAGAGTTGAAATAGATATGGCACGTTTGTGTGAAGCACAGTTCTTTTGTTCTGAGCAAGCTCACTATTCTGGCCCTATAGGAAACACAGTAGAGTAGAAGAGTGCTCTTTTCTCAAAAGCAGAGTGTGTTTCTTGTAAGGCTAGCTAGTGTTTGTTTCCCAGTCAGAAACGTAGTTGAATCCCATGCAGTTTCTGGTCCTATGAGCAAGAGTTGTTTTCTGGAAAGAAGAGTCACTATTTTGCTTTCTTTGCCATACACAGTGCAAATAGCACTCGGGTCTACTCCCAGCAAGTACAGTGTATTGGACTGAAGAGGAGCTACTGTTCTTGTCAGTTTCCTAAGCAGAATTGAACTAGACATAGCCCGTGTGTGTAGGAAGCACAGTTCTTTTGTTTTGAGCAAGCTCACTGTTCTGGCCCTAAAGGAAACACAGTAAAGTAGAAGTGTGCTCTTTTCTCAAAAGCAGAGTGTGTTTCTTGTAAGGTGAGCTAGCGTTGTTTTCCCAGTCCTAAATGTAGTTGAATTACATGCAGTTTCTTTTCCTATGAGCAAGAGTTGTTTTCTGGTAAGAAGAGTCACTATTGCGCTCCTATTGCAATACACAGTGCAAACAACACTTGCTACTGTTCTTTGCAAGTACAGTGTATTGGACAGAAGAGGAGCTACTGTCCTTGTCAGTTTCCTAAGCAGAGTTGAACTAGATATGGCCCGTGTGTAGGAAGCACAGTTCTTTTGTTCTGAGCAAGCTCACTGTTCGGACCCCATAGGAAACACAGTAGAGTAGAAGAGTGCTCTTTTCTCAAAAGCAGAGTGTGTTTCCTGTAAGGCGAGCTAGCATTTGTTTCCCAGTCCTAAATGGAGTTGAATCACATGCAGTTTCTGATCCTAGGAGCAAGAGTTGTTTTCTCGTAAGAAGAGTCACTATTGCGCTCCCATTGTCATACACAGGGCAAATAGCACTGGCGTCTGTTCCCAGCATGTAAAGTGTATTGGACTGAAGAGGATCTACTGTTCTTGTCAGTTTCCTAGAGCAGAGTTGAACTAGATATGGCCCGTGTGTGAAGGAAGCACAGTTCTTTTGTTCTGAGCAAGCTCACTGTTCGGACCCCATAAGAAACACAGTAGAATAGAAGAGTGATCTTTTCTCAAAAGCAGAGTGTGTTTCTTGTAAAGCGATCTAGCGTTTGTTTCCCAGTCCTAAATGGAGTTGAAACACATGCAGTTTCTGGTTCTACGAGCAAGAGTTGTTTTCTGGTAAGAAGAGTCACTATTGCGCTCCCATTGTCATACACAGGGCAAATAGCACTGGCGTCTGTTCCCAGCATGTACAGTGTATTGGACTGAAGATGATCTACTGTTCTTGTCAGTTTCCTAAGCAGAGTTGAACTAGATATGGCCCGTGTGTGTAGGAAGCACAGTTCTTTTGTTCTGAGCAAGCTCACTGTTCGGACCCCATAGGAAACATAGTAGAATAGAAGAGTGCTCTTTTCTCAAAAGCAGAGTGTGTTTCTTGTAAGGCGAGCTAGCGTTTGTTTCCCAGTCCAAAATGGAGTTGAATCACATGCAGTTTCTGATCCTAGGAGCAAGAGTTGTTTTCTGATAAGAAGAGTCACTATTGCGCTCCCATTGTCATACACAGGGCAAATAGCACTGGCTTCTGTTCCCAACATGTACAGTGTATTGGACTGAAGAGGATCTACTGTTCTTGTCAGTTTCCTAAGCAGAGTTGAACTAGAAATGGCCGGTGTGTGTAGGAAGCACAGTTCTTTTGTTTTTAGCAAGCTCACTGTTCTGGCCCTTTAGGAAACACAGTAGAGTAGAAGAGTGCTCTTTCCTCAAAAGCAGAGTGTGTTTCTTGTAAGGTGAGCTAGCTTTTTTTTCCCAGTCCTAAATGGAGTTGAATTACATGCAGTTTCTTGTCCTATGAGCAAGAGTTGTTTTCTGGTAAGAAGAGTCACTATTGCGCTCCTATTGCCATACACAGTGCAAACAACACTTGCTACTGTTCTTTGCAAGTACAGTGTATTGGACAGAAGAGGAGCTACTGTTCTTGTCAGTTTCCTAAGCAGACTTGAACTAGATATGCCCCGTGTGTGTAGGAAGCACAGTTCTTTTGTTCTGAACAAGCTCACTGTTCGGACCCCATAGGAAACACAGTAGAGTAGAAGAGTGCTCTTTTCTCAAAAGCAGAGTGTGTTTCCTGTAAGGCGAGGTAGCGTTTGTTTCCCAGTCCTAAATGGAGTTGAATCACATGCAGTTTCTGATCCTAGGAGCAAGAGTTGTTTTCTGGTAAGAAGAGTCACTATTGAGCTCCCATTGTCATACACAGGGCAAATAGCACTGGCGTCTGTTCCCAGCATGTAGAGTGTATTGGACTGAAGAGGATCTACTGTTCTTGTCAGTTTCCTAAGCAGAGTTGAACTAGATATGGCTGGTGTGTGTAGGAAGCACAGTTCTTTTGTTCTCAGCAAGCTCACTGTTTTGGCCCTATAGAAAACACAGTAGAGTAGAAGAGTGCTCCTTTCTCAAAAGCAGAGTGTGTTTCTTGTAAGGCGAGCTAGCTTTTGTTTCCCAGTCCTAAATGGAGTTGAATCACATGCAGTTTCTGGTCCTACAAGCAAGAGTTGTTTTCTAGTAAGAAGAGTCACTATTGTGTTCCCATTGCCATACACAGGGCAAATAGGACTTGCGTCTGTTCCCAGGATGTACAGTGTATTGGACTGAAGAGGATCTACTGTTCTTGTCAGTTTCCTAAGCAAAGTTGAACTAGATATGGCCCGTGTGTGTAGGAAGTACACTTCTTTTGTTCTGAGCAAGCTCACTCTTCTGGCCTTATAGGAAACACAGTAGAGTAGAGGAGTGCTCTTTTCTCAAAAGTAGAATGTGTTTCTTCTAAGGCGAGCTAGCGTTTGTTTCCCAGTCCTAAATGGAGTTCAATCACCTGCAGTTTCTGGTCTTACGAGCAAGAGTTGTATTATGGTAAGAAGAGTCACTATTGTGCTCCCATTGTCATACACAGGGCAAATAGCACTGGCGTCTGTTCCCAGCATGTAAAGTGTATTGGAATGAAGAGGATCTACTGTTCTTGTCAGTTTCCTAAGCAGAGTTGAACTAGATATTGCCCGTGTGTGTAGGAAGCACAGTTCTTTTGTTCTGAGCAAGCTCACTGTTCGGACCCCATAGGAAACACAGTAGAATAGAAGAGTGCTCTTTTCTCAAAAGCAGAGTGTGTTTATTGTAAAGCGAGCTAGCGTTTGTTTCCCAGTCCTAAATTGAGTTGAATCACATGCAGTTTCTGGTCCTACAAGCAAGAGTTGTTTTTTGGTAAGAAGAGTCACTATTGCGCTCCCATTGTCATATACAGGGCAAATAGCACTCGCGTCTGTTCCCAGCCTGTACAGTGTATTGGACTGAAGATGATCTACTGTTCTTGTCAGTTTCCTAAGCAGAGTTGAACTAGATATGGCCCGGGAGTTTTGGAAGCACAGTTCTTTTGTTCTGAGCAAGCTCACTGTTCGGACCCCATAGAAAACACAGTAGAATAGAAGAGTGCTCTTTTCTCAAAAGCAGAGTTTGTTTCTTGTAAGGCGAGCTAGTGTTTGTTTCCCAGTCCAAAATGGAGTTGAATCACATGCAGTTTCTGGTCCTACGAGCAAGGGATGTATTCTGGTAGGGAAAGTCACTATTGTGCTCCTTTTGAGACAAACAGTGCAAATAGCACTCACGTCTGTTCCGAGAAAGTACAGTGTATTGGACTGAAGAGGAGCTACTGTTCTTGTCAGTTTCCTAAGCATTGTTGAACAAGATATGGCCCGTGTGTGTGAAGCACAGTTCTTTTGTTCTGAGCAAGCTCAATTTTCGGACCCCATAGTAAACACAGTAGAGTAGAAGAGTGCTCTTTTCTCAAAAGCAGAGTGTGTTTCTTGTAAGGCTAGCTAGTGTTTGTTTTCCAGTCAGAAACGGAGTTGAATCCCATGCGGTTTCTGGTCCTACGAGCAAGAGTTGTTTTCTGGTAAGAAAAGTCACTATTTCGCTCCCTTTGCCATACACAGTGCAAATAGCACTGGCGTCTGCTCCCAGCAAGTACAGTGTATTGGATTGAAGAGGAGCTACTGTTCTTGTCAGTTTCCTAAGCAGAGTTGAACAAGATACAGCCCGTGTGTGTAGGAAGCACAGTTCTTTTGTTCTGAGCAAGCTCACTGTTCTGGTCCTATAGGAAACACAGAAGAGTAGAAGAGTGCTCTTTTCTCAAAAGCAGAGTGTGTTTCTTGTAAGGTGAGCTAGCGTTTGTTTCCCAGTCCTAAATGGTGTTGAATTACATGCAGTTTCTTGTCCTATGAGCAAGAGTTGTTTTCTGATAAGAAGAGTCACTATTGCCCTCCTATTGCCATACACAGTGCAAACAACACTTGCTACTGTTCTTTGCAAGTACAGTGTATTGGACAGAAGAGGAGCTACTGTTCTTGTCAGTTTCCTAAGCAGAGTTGAACTAGATATGGCCCGTGTGTGTAGGAAGCACAGTTCTTTTGTTCTGAGCAAGCTCACTGTTCGGACCCCATAGGAAACACAGTAGAGTAGAAGAGTGCTCTTTTCTCAAAAGTAGAATGTGTTTCTTGTAAGACGAGCTAGCGTTTGTTTCCAAGTCCTAAATGGAGTTGAATTACATGCAGTTTCTGATCCTAGGAGCAAGAATTGTTTTCTGATAAGAAGAGTCACTATTGCGCTCCCATTGTCATACACAGGGCAAATAGCACTGGCGTCTGTTCCCAGCATTTACAGTGTATTGGACTGAAGAGGATCTACTGTTCTTGTCAGTTTCCGAGGCAGAGTTGAACTAGATATGGCCGGTGTGTGTAGGAAGCACAGTTCTTTTGTTCTGAGCAAGCTCACTGTTCTGGCCTTATGGGAAACACAGTAGAGTAGAAGAGTGCTCTTTTCTCAAAAGCAGAGTGTGTTTCTTGTAAGGCGAGCTAGCTTTTGTTTCCCAGTCCTAAATGGAGTTGAATCACATGCAGTTTCTGGTCCTACAAGCAAGAGTTGTTTTCTGGTAAGAAGAGTCACTATTGTGTTCCCATTGCCATACACAGGGCAAATAGGACTCGCGTCTGTTCCCAGGATGTACAGTGTGTTGGACTGAAGAGGATCTACTGTTCTTGTCAGTTTCCTATGCAAAGTTGAACTAGATATGGCCCGTGTGTGTAGGAAGTACACTTCTTTTGTTCTGAGCAAGCTCACTCTTCTGGCCCTATAGAAAACACAGTAGAGTAGAAGAGTGCTCTTTTCTCAAAAGCAGAGTGTTTCTTGTAAGGCGAGCTAGCGTTTGTTTCCTAGTCCTAAAAGGAGTTGAATCACATGCAGTTTCTGGTTCTACGAGCAAGAGTTTTTTTCTGGTAAGAAGAGTCACTATTGCGCTCCCATTGCCATACACTGTGCAAATAGCACTGTCGTCTGTACCCAGCATGTACAGTGTATTCGACTGAAGAGGATCTACTGTTCCTGTCAGTTTCCTAAGCAGAGTTGAACTAGATATGGCCCGTGTGTGTAGGAAGCACAGTTCTTTTTTTCTGAGCAAGCTCACTGTTTGGGCCCCATAGGAAACACAGTAGAGTAGAAGAGTGCTCTTTTCTCTAAAGCAAAGTGTGATTCTTTTAAGGCGAGCTAGCGTTTGTTTCCCAGTCCTAAATGGAGTTGAATTACATGCAGTTTCTTGTCCTATGAGCAAGAGTTGTTTTCTGATAAGAAGAGTAACTATTGCCCTCCTATTGCCATACACAGTGCAAACAACACTTGCTACTGTTCTTTGCAAGTACAGTGTATTGGACAGAAGAGGAGCTACTGTTCTTGTCAGTTTCCTATGCAGAGTTGAACTAGATATGGCCCGTGTGTGTAGGAAGCACAGTTCTTTTGTTCTGAACAAGCTCACTGTTCGGACCCCATAGGAAACACAGTAGAGTAGAAGAGTGCTCTTTTCTCAAAAGTAGAGTGTGTTTTTTGTAAGACGAGCTAGCGTTTGTTTCCAAGTCCTAAATGGAGTTGAATCACATGCAGTTTCTGATCCTAGGAGCAAGAATTGTTTTCTGATAAGAAGAGTCACTATTGCACTCCCATTGTCATACACAGGGCAAATAGCACTGGCGTCTGTTCCCAGCATGTACAGTGTATTGGACTGAAGAGGATCTACTGTTCTTGTCAGTTTCCGAGGCAGAGTTGAACTAGATATGGCCGGTGTGTGTAGGAAGCACAGTTCTTTTGTTCTGAGCAAGCTCACTGTTCTGGCCCTATGGGAAACACAGTAGAGTAGAAGAGTGCTCTTTTCTCAAAAGCAGAGTGTGTTTCTTGTAAGGCGAGCTAGCTTTTGTTTCCCAGTCCTAAATGGAGTTGAATCACATGCAGTTTCTGGTCCTACAAGCAAGAGTTGTTTTCTGGTAAGAAGAGTCACTATTGTGTTCCCATTGCCATACACAGGGCAAATAGGACTCGCGTCTGTTCCCAGGATGTACAGTGTATTGGACTGAAGAGGATCTACTGTTCTTGTCAGTTTCCTAAGCAAAGTTGAACTAGATATGGCCCGTGTGTGTAGGAAGTACACTTCTTTTGTTCTGAGCAAGCTCACTCTTCTGGCCCTATAGGAAACACAGTAGAGTAGAAGAGTGCTCTTTTCTCAAAAGCAGAATGTGTTTCTTGTAAGGCGAGCTAGCGTTTGTTTCCCAGTCCTAAATGGAGTTCAATCACATGCAGTTTCTTTTCCTCCGAGCAAGAGTTGTTTTCTGGAAAGGAAAGTCACTATTGTGCTCCTTTTGCCATACACAGTGCAAATAGCATAGCGTCTGTTCCCAGCAAGTACAGTGTATTGGACTGAAGAGGAGCTACTGCTGTTGTCAGTTTCCTAACCAGAGTTGAACTAGATATGGCCCGTGTGTTTAGGAAACACAGTTCTTTTGTTCTGAGCAAGCTCACTGTTCGGACACCATAGGAAATACAGTAGAATAGAAGAGTGCTCTTTTCTCAAAAGCAGAATGTGTTTTTTGTAAGGCGAGCTAGCGTGTGTTTCCCAGTCCAAAATGGAGTTGAATCACATGCAGTTTCTGGTCGAACCAACAAGGGATGTTTTCGGGAAAGGAAAGTCACTATTTTTCTCCCTTTGCCATAAACAGTGCAAATAGCACTCACGTCTGTTCCCAGCAAGTACAGTGTATTGGACTGAAGAGGAGCTACTGTTCTTGTCAGTTTCCTAAGCAGAGTTGAACGAGATATGGCCCGTGTGTGTAGGAAGCACAGTTGTTTTGTTCTGAGCAAGCTCACTGTTCTGGTCCTATAGGAATCACAGAAGAGTAGAAAAGTGCTCTTTTCTCAAAAGCAGAGTGTGTTTCTGGTAAGGTGAGCTACCATTTTGTTCCCAGTCCTAAATGGAGTTGAATTACATGCAGTTTCTTGTCCTTTGAGCAAGAGTTGTTTTCTGGTAAGAAGAGTCAATATTGCACTCGTATTGCCATACACAGTGCTAACAACTCTCGCTAATGTTCTTTGCAAGTACAGTGTATTGGACAGAAGAGGAGCTACCGTTCTTGTCAGTCTCCTAAGCAGAGTTGAACTAGATATGGCCCGTGTGTGTAGGAAGCACAGTTCTTTTGTTCTGAGCAAGCTCACTCTTCTGGCCTATAAGAAACACAGTAGAGTAGAAGAGTGCTCTTTTCTCAAAAGCAGAGTGTTTTTCTTGTAAGGCGAACTAGCGTTTGTTTCCCAGTCCTAAATGGAGTTGAATCACATGGAGTTTCTGTCCTACGAGCAAGACTTGTTTTCTGGAAAGGAAAGTCACTATTGTGCTCCCTTTGCCATACACAGTGCAAATAGCACTCGTGTCTGTTCCCAGCAACTACAGTGTATTGGACTGAAGAGGAGCTACTGCTCTTGTCAGTTTCCTAAGCAGAGTTGAACTAGATATGGCCCATGTGTGTAGGAAGCACAGTTCTTTTGTTCTGAGCAAGCTCACTGTTCTGGCACTATAGGAAACACAGTAGAGTAGAAGAGTGCTCTTTTCTCAAAAGCAGACTGTGTTTCTCCTAAGGCGAGCTAGCGTTTCTTTCCAAGTCCTAAATGGAGTTGAATCACATGCAGTTTCTGGTCCTACAAGCAAGAGTTGTTTTCTGCTAAGAAGAGTCACTATTGCCCTCCCATTGCCATACACAGGGCAAATAGCACTCACATCTGTTCCCAGCATGTACAGTGTATTGGACTGAAGAGGAGCTACTGTTCTTGTCAGTTTCCTAAGCAGAGTTGAACTAGATATGGCCCGTGTGTGTAGGAAGCACAGTTCATTGTTCTGAGCAAGCTCACTGTTCGGACCCCATAGGAAACACAGTAGAGTAGAAGAGTGCTCTTTTCAGAAGCAGAGTGTGTTTCTTGTAAGGCTGGCTATTTTTTGTTTCCCAGTCAGAAACGGAGGTGAATCTCATGCAGTTTCTGGTCCTATGAGCAAGAGTTGTTTTCTGGTAAGAGGAGTCACTATTGCGCTCCCATTGCCATACACAGTGCAAAAAGCACTCGCGTCTGTTAACTGCAAGTACAGTGTATTGGATTGAAGAGGAGCTACTGTTCTTGTCAGTTTCCTAACAGAGTTGAACTAGATATGGCCCCTGTGTGTAGGAAGCACAGTTCTTTTGTTCTGAGCAAGTTCAGTGTTCTGGCAATATAGGAAACACAGTAGAGTAGAAGAGTGCTCTTTTCTCAAAAGCAGAGTGTGTTTCTTGTAAGGCGAACTAGCGTTTGTTTCCCAGTCCTAAATGGAGTTGAATCACATGCAGTTTCTGTTCCTAGGAGCAACAGTTTTTTTCTGGTAAAAAGAGACACTATTGCGCTCCCATTTCCATACACAGCGCAAATAGCACTGGCGTCTGTTCCCAGCAAGTACAGAGTATTGGACAGAAGAGGAGCTACTGTTCTTGTCTGTTTCCTAAGCAGAGTTGAAGTAGATATGGCCCGTGTGTGTAGGAAGCACAGTTCTTTTGTTCTGAGGAAGCTCACTGTTCTGGACCTATAGGAAACACAGAAGAGTAGAAGAGTGCTCTTTTCTCAAAAGCAGAGTGTGTTTCTTGTAAGGCGAGCTAGCGTTTGTTTCCCAGTCCTAAATGGAGTTGAATCACATGCAGTTTCTGGTCCTACGAGCAAGAGTTGTTTTCTTGTAAGAAGAGTCACTATTGTGCTCCCTTTGCCATAAACAGTGCAAATAGCACTCGCGTCTGTTCCCAGCAAGTACAGTGTATTGGACAGAAGAGGATCTACTGTTCTTGTCAGTTTCCTATGCAGAGTTGAACTAGATATGGCCTGTGTGTGTAGGAAGCACAGTTCTTTTGTTCTGAGCAAGCTCACTGTTCTGGCCCTATAGGAAACGCAGTAGAGTAGAAGAGTGCTCTTTTCTCAAAAGCAGAGTGTGTTTCTTCTAAGGCAAGCTAGCGTTTGTTTCCAAGTACTAAAGGAGTTAAATCACATGCAGTTTCTGGTCCTACAAGCAAGAGTTGTTTTCTGGTAAGGAGAGTCACTATTGCACTCCCATTGCCATACACAGGGCAAATAGCACTCGCGTCTGTTCCCAGCAAGTACAGTGTATTAGACTGAAGAGGAGCTACTGTTCTTGTCAGTTTCCTAAGCAGAGTTGAACTATATATGGCCCGTGTGTTAAGGAAGCACAAATCATTTGTTCAGAACAAGCTCACTCTTCTGGCCCTATAGGAAACACAGAAGAGTAGAAGAGTGCTCTTTTCTCAAAAGCAGAGTGTGTTTCTTGTAAGGCGAGCTAGCGTTTGTTTCCCAGTCCATAATGGAGTTGAATCACATGCAGATTCTGGTCCTGCGACCAAGAGTTGTTTTCTGGTAAGAAGAGTCACTATTGTGCTACCATTGCCATACACAGTGCAAATAGCACTCGCATCTGTTCCCAGCAAGTACGTTGTATTGGACAGAAGAGGAGCTACTGTTCTTGTCAGTTTCTTAAGCAGAGTTGAAGTAGATATGTCCCGTGTGTATGAAGCACAGTTCTTTTGTTCTGAGCAACCTCACTTTTCAGACCCCATAGGAAACACAGTAGAGTAGAGGAGTGCTCTTTTCTCAAAAGAGATTGTGTTTCTTGTAAGGCTAGCTAGTGTTTGTTTCCCAGTCAGAAACGGAGTTGAATCCCATGCAGTTTCTGGTCCTACGAGCAAGAGTTGTTTTGTGGTAAGAAGAGTCACTATTGCGCTCCCATTGCCATACACAGTGCAAATTGCACTCGCGTCTGCTCCCAGCAAGTACAGTGTATTGGACTGAAGAGGAGCTACTGTTCTTGTCAGTTTTCTAAGCAGAGTTGAACTAGATATAGCCCGTGTGTGTAGGAAGCACAGTTCTTTTGTTCTGAGCAAGCTCACTGTTCTTGCCCTATAGGAAACACAGTAGAGTAGAAGAGTGCTCTTTTCTCAAAAGCAGAGTGTGTTTCTTTTAAGGTGAGCTAGCGTTTGTTTCCCAGTCCTAAATGGAGTTGAATCACATGCAGTTTTTGGTCCTATGAGCAAGGGATGTTTTCTGGTAAGGAAAGTCACTATTGCGCTCCCTTTGATTTACACAGTTCAAATAGCACTCGCGTCTGTTCCCAGCAAGTACAGTGTATTGGACAGAAGAGGAGCTACTGTTCTTGTCAGTTTCCTAAGCAGAGTTGAACTACATATGGCCCGTGTGTGTGAAGCACAGTTCTTTTGTTCTGAGCAAGCTCAATTTTCGAACCCCATAGTAAACACAGTAGAATAGAAGTGTGCTCTTTTCTCAAAAGCAGAGTGTGTTTCTTGTAAGGCTAGCTAGTGTTTGTTTCCCAGTCCTAAATGGAGTTGAATCACATGTAGTTTCTGATCCTAGGAGCAAGAGTTGTTTTCTGGTAAGAAGAGTCACTATTGCGCTCCCATTGTCATACACAGGCAAATAGCACTGGCGTCTGTTCCCATCATGTACAGTGTATTGGACCTAGAGGATCTACTGTTCTTGTCAGTTTCCTAAGCAGAGTTGAACTAGATATAGCCCTTGTGTGTAGGAAGCACAGTTCTTTTGTTCTGAGCAAGCTCACTGTTCTGGCCCTACAGAAAACACAGTAGAGTAGAAGTGTGCTCTTTTCTCAAAAGCAGAGTTTTTTTCTTGTAAGGTGAACTAGCGTTTGTTTCCCAGTCCTAAATGGAGTTGAATCACATGCAGTTTTTGGTCCTACAAGCAAGGGATGTTTTCTGGTAAGGAAAGTCACTATTGTGCTCCCTTTGCCATAAACAGTGCAAATAGCACTCGCGTCTGTTCCCAGCAAGTACAGTGTATTGGACTGAAGAGGAGCTACTGTTCTTGTCAGTTTCCTAAGCAGAGTTGAACGAGATATGGCCCGTGTGTTTAGGAAGCACAGTTCTTTTGTTCTGAGCAAGCTCACTGTTCTGGTCCTATAGGAAACACCGAGGAGTAGAAGAGTGCTCTTTTCTCTAAAGCAGAGTGTCTTTCTTGTAAGGTGAGCTAGCATTTGGTTCCCAGTCCTAAATGGAGTTGAATTACATGCAGTTTCTTGTCCTATGAGCAAGAGTTGTTTTCTGGTAAGAAGAGTCACTATTGCGCTCCTACTGCCATACACAGTGCTAACAACTCTCGCTACTGTTCTTTGCAAGTACAGTGTATTGGACAGAAGAGGAGCTACTGTTCTTGTCAGTTTCCTAAGCAGAGTTGAACGAGATATGGCCCGTGTGTTTAGGAAGCACAGTTCTTTGTTCTGAGCAAGCTCACTGATCGGAAACCATACGAAACACAGTAGAGTAGAAGAGTGCTCTTTTCTCAAAAGCAGAGTGTATTTCTTGTAAGGCGAGCTAGCGTTTGTTTCCCAGTCCTAAATGGAGTTGAATCACATGTAGTTTCTGATCCTAGGAGCAAGAGTTGTTTTCTGGTAAGAAGAGTCACTATTGCGCTCCCATTGTCATACACAGGGCAAATAGCACTGGCGTCTGTTCCCAGCATGTAGAGTGTATTGGACTGAAGAGGATCTACTGTTCTTGTCAGTTTCCTAAGCAGAGTTGAACTAGATATCGCTGGTGTGTGTAGGAAGCACAGTTCTTTTGTTCTGAGCAAGCTCACCATTTTGGCCCGATAGGAAACAAAGTAGAGTAGAAGAGTGCTCTTTTCTCAAAAGCAGAGTGTGTTTCTTGTAAGGCGAGCTAGCTTTTGTTTCCCAGCCCTAAATGGAGTTGAATCCCATGCAGTTTCTGGTCCTACGAGCAAGAGTTGTTTTCTGGTAAGAAGAGTCACTATTGTGCTCCCATTGCCATACACAGTGCAAATAGCACTCGGGTCTGCTCCCAGCAAGTACAGTGTATTGGATTGAAGAGGAGCTAATGTTCTTGTCAGTTTCCTAAACAGAGTTGAACTAGATATAGCCCGTGTGTGTAGGAAGCACAGTTCTTTTGTTCTGAGCAAGCTCACTCTTCTGGCCTATAAGAAACACAGTAGAGTAGAAGAGTGCTCTTTTCTCAAAAGCAGAGTCTTTTTCTTGTAAGTCGAGCTAGCGTTTGTTGCCCAGTCCTAAATGGAGTTGAATCACATGGAGTTTCTGTCTTACGAGCAAGACTTGTTTTATGGAAAGAAAAGTCACTATTGTGCTCCCTTTGCCATACACAGTGCAAATAGCACTCGCGTCTGTTCCCAAGATGTACTGTGTATTAGACTGAAGAGGATCTACTGTTCTTGTCAGTTTCCTAAGCAAAGTTGAACTAGATATGGCCTGTGTGTGCAGGAAGTACACTTCTTTTGTTCTGAGCAAGCTCACTCTTCTGGCCCTGTAGGAAACACAGTAGAGTAAAATAGTGCTCTTTTCTCTAAAGCAGAATGTGTTTCTTGTAAGGCGAGCTAGCGATTGTTTCCCAGTCCTAAATGGAGTTCAATCACATGCAGTTTCTGGTCCTATGAGCAAGAGTTGTTTTCTAGCAAGAAGAGTCACTGTTGCGCTCCCATTGTCATACACAGGGCAAATAGCACTGGCGTCTGTTCCCAGCATGTAAAGTGTATTGGACTGAAGAGGATCTACAGTTCTTGTCAGTTTCCTAAGCAGAGTTGAACTAGATATGGCCCATGTGTGTAGGAAGCACAGTTCTTTTGTTCTGAGCAAGCTCACTCTTCTGGCCTATAGGAAACACAGTAGAGTAGAAGAGTGCTCTTTTCTCAAAAGCAGAGTGTGTTTCTTGTAAGGCGAGCTTGCGTTTGTTTCCCAGTCCTAAATGGAGTTGAATCACATGCAGTTTCTGGTCCTACGAGCAAGAGTTTTTTTCTGGAAAGGAAAGTCACTATTGTGCTCCTTTTGCCATACACAGTGCAAATAGCACTCGCGTCTGTTCCCAGCAAGTACAGTGTATTGGACTGAAGAGGAGCTACTGCTCTTGTCAGTTTCCTAACCAGAGTTGAACTAGATATGGCCCGTGTGTGTAGGAAACACAGTTCTTTTGTTCTGAGCAAGCTCACTGTTCGGACCCCATAGGAAATACAGTAGAATACAAGAGTGCTCTTTTCTCAAAAGCAGAATGTGTTTCTTGTAAGGCGAGCTAGCGTGTGTTTCCCAGTCCAAAATGGAGTTGAATCACACATGCAGTTTCCGGTCCAACCAACAAGGGATGTTTTCTGGAAAGGAAAGTCACTATTTTTCTCCCTTTGCCATAAACAGTGCAAATAGCACTCACGTCTATTCCCAGCAAGTACAGTGTATTGGACTGAAGAGGATCTACTATTCTTGTCAGTTTTTAAAGCAGAATTGAACTAGATATGACCGTGTGTGTAGGAAGCACAGTTCTTTTTTTCTGAGCAAGCTCACTGTTTTGGCCCTATAGGAAACACAATAGAGTAGAAGAGAGCTCTTTTCTCAAAAGCAGAGTGTGTTTCTTGTAAGGCGAGATAGAGTTTGTTTCCCAGTCCTAAATGGAGTTGAATCACATGTAGTTTTTGGTCCTACGAGCAAGAGATGTTTTCTGGTAAGCAGAGTCACTATTGCGCTCCCATTGCCATACACTGTGCAAAAGCACTCGCGTCTGTTTGCAGCAAGTACAGTGTATTGGACTGAAGATGAGCTACTGTTCTTGTCAGTTTCCTAAGCAGAGTTGAACTAGATATGGCCCCTGTGTGTAGGAAGCACACAGTTCTTTTGTTCTGAGCAAGCACACTGTTCAGAACCCATAAGAAACACAGTAGAGTAGAAGAGTGCTGTTTTCTCAAAAGCAGAGTGTGTTTCTTGTAAGGTGAGCTACCATTTGTTTCCCAGTCCGAAATGGAGTTGAATCCCATGCAGTTTCGGGTCCTACAAGCAAAAGTTGTTTTCTGGTAAGAAGAGTCTCTATTGCGCTCCCATTATCATACACAGGGCAAATAGCACTGGCGTCTGTTCCCAGCATGTACAGTGTATTGGACTGAAGAGGACCAACTGTTCTTGTCAGTTTCCTAAACAGAGTTGAACTAGATATAGCCCGTGTGTGTAGGAAGCACAGTTCTTTTGTTCTGAGCAAGCTCACTATTCTGGCCCTATAGGAAACACAGTAGAATAGAAGAGTGCTCTTTTCTCAAAAGGAGAGTGTGTTTCTTGTAAGGTGAGCTAGCGTTTGTTTCCCAGTCCTAAATGGAGTTGAATCACATGCAGTTTCTGGTCATACGAGCAGGAGTTGTTTTCTGGTAAGAAGAGTCACTGTTGCGCTCCCATTGTCAAACACAGGGCAAATAGCACTGGCGTCTATTCCCAGCATGTACAGTGTATTGGACTGAAGAGGATCTACTGTTCTTGTCAGTTTCCCTAGCAGAATTGAACTAGATAATGCCGTTTGTGTAGGAAGCACAGTTCTTTTTTTCTGAGCAAGCTCACTGATCAGACCCCATAGGAAACACAGTAGAGTAGAAGAGTGCTCTTTTCTCAAAAGCAGAGTGTGTTTCTTGTAAGGCGAGCTAGCGTTTGTTTCCAAGTCCGAAATGGAGTTGAATCCCATGCAGTTTCTGGTCCTAAGAGCAAGAGTTGTTTTCTGGTAAGAAGATTCAGTATTGTGCTCCAATTGTCACATACACTGCAAATAGCACTCCCGTCTGTTCCCAGCAAGTACAATGTATTGGACGGAAGAGGAGCTACTGTTCTTGTCAGTTTCCTAAGCAGAGTTGAACTAGATATAGCCTGTTTCTGTAGGAATCACAGTTCTTTTGTTCTGAGAAAACTCACTGTTCTCGCAATATAGGAAACACAGTAGAGTAGAAGATTTATCTTTTCTCAAAACCAGAGTGTGTTTCTTGTAAGGCGAGATAGTGTTTGTTTCCCAGTCCAAAATGGAGTTGAATCACAAGCAGTTTTTGGTCCTACGAGCAAGAGTTGTTTTCTGGTAAGAAGAGTCACTATTGCGCTCCCATTGCCATACACAGTGCAAATAGCACTCATGTCTGTTCGCAGTAAGTACAGTGTATTGGACTGAAGATGAGCTACTGTTCTTGTCAATTTCCTAAGCAGAATTGAACTAGATATGGCCCGTGTGTGTAGGAAGCACAGTTCTTTTGTTCTCAGCAAGCTCACTGTTCGGATGCCATAGGAAACACTGTAGAGTAGAAGAGTGCTCTTTTCTCAAAAGCAGAGTGTGTTTCTTGTAAGGCGAGCTAGTGTTTGTTTCCCAGTCAGAAATGGAGTTGAATCCCATGCAGTTTCTGGTCCTACGAGCAAGAGTTGTTTTCTGGTAAGAAGAGTCACTATTTCGCTCCCTTTGCCTTACACAGTGCAAATAGCACTCGCGTCTGCTCCCAGCAACTACAGTGTATTGGACTGAAGAGGAGCTACTGTTCTTGTCAGTTTTCTAAGCAGAGTTGAACTAGATATAGCCCGTGTGTGTAGGAAGCACAGTTCTTTTGTTCTGAGCAAGCTCACTGTTCTGGCCCTATAGGAAACACAGTAGAGTAGAAGAGTGCTCATTTCTCAAAAGCAGATTGTGTTTCTTGTAAGGTGAGCTAGCGTTTGTTTCCCAGTCCTAAATGGAGTTGAATAACATGGAGGTTCTTGTCCTATGAGCAAGAGTTGTTTTCTGGTAAGAAGAGTCACTGTTGCGATGCTACTGCCATACACAGTGCAAACAACACTTGCTACTGTTCTTTGCAAGTACAGTGTATTGGACAGAAGAGGAGCTACTGTTCTTGTCAGTTTCCTAAGCAGAGTTGAACTAGATATGGCCCGTGTGTGTAGGAAGCACAGTTCTTTTGTTCTGAGCAAGCTCACTGTTCGGACCCCATAGGAAACACAGTGGAGTAGAAGAGTGCTCTTTTCTCAAAAGCAGAGTGTGTTTCTTGTAAGGCGAGCTAGCTTTTGTTTCCCAGTCCTAAATGGAGTTGAATCACATGCAGTTTCTGGTCCTACAAGCAAGAGTTGTTTTCTAGTAAGAAGAGTCACTATTGTGTTCCCATTGCCATACACAGGGCAAATAGGACTTGCGTCTGTTCCCAGGATGTACAGTGTATTGGACTGAAGAGGATCTACTGTTCTTGTCAGTTTCCTAAGCAAAGTTGAACTAGATATGGCCCATGTGTGCAATAAGTACACTTCTTTTGTTCTGAGCAAGCTCACTCTTCTGGCCGTGTAGGAAACACAGTAGAGTAGAAGAGTGCTCTTTTCTCAAAAGCAGAATGTGTTTCTTGTAAGGCGAGCTAGCGATTGTTTTCCAGTCCTAAATGGAGTTCAATCACGTGCAGTTTCTGGTCCTATGAGCAAGAGTTGTTTTCTGGTAAGAAGAGTCACTGTTGCGCTCCCATTGTCATACACAGGGCAAATAGCACTGGCGTCTTTTCCCAGCATATAAAGTGTATTGGACTGAAGAGGATCTACAGTTCTTGTCAGTTTCCTAAGCAGAGTTGAACTAGATATGGCCCGTGTGTGTAGGAAGCACAGTTCTTTTGTTCTGAGGAAGCTCACTCTTCTGGCCTATAGGAAACACAGTAGAGTAGAAGAGTGCTCTTTTCTCAAAAGCAGAGTGTGTTTCTTGTAAGGCGAGCTTGCGTTTGTTTCCCAGTCCTAAATGGAGTTGAATCACATGCAGTTTCTGGTCCTACGAGCAAGAGTTGTTTTCTGGAAAGGAAAGTCACTATTGTGTTCCTTTTGCCATACACAGTGCAAATAGCACTCGCGTCTGTTCCCAGCAAGTACAGTGTATTGGACTGAAGAGGAGCTACTGCTCTTGTCAGTTTCCTAACCAGAGTTGAACTAGATATGGCCCGTGTGTGTAGGAAACACAGTTCTTTTGTTCTGAGCAAGCTCACTGTTCGGACCCCATAGGAAATACAGTAGAATAGAAGAGTGCTCTTTTCTCAAAAGCAGAATGTGTTTCTTGTGAGACGAGCTAGCGTGTGTTTCCCAGTCCAAAATCGAGTTGAATCACATGCAGTTTCTGGTCCAACCAACAAGGGATGTTTTCTGGAAAGGAAAGTCACTATTTTTCTCCCTTTGCCATAAACAGTGCAAATAGCACTCACGTCTGCTCCCAGCAAGTACAGTGTATTGGACTGAAGAGGAGCTACTGTTCTTGTCAGGTTCCTAAGCAGAATTGAACTAGAAACGGCCATGTGTGTAGGAAGCACAGTTCTTTGTTCTGAGCAAGCTCACTGTTCTTTCCCTGTAGGAAACACAGTATATTAGAAGAGTGCTCTTTTCTCAAAAGTAGAGTGTGTTTCTTGTAACGCGAGCTAGCGTTTCTTTCCCAGTCCTAAATGGAGTTGAGACACTTGCAGTTTTTGGTCCTATGAGCAAGAGTTTTTTTCTTGTAAAAAGAGTCACTATTGCGCTCCCATTGCCATACACAGTGCAAATAGCACTTGCATCTGTTCCCAGCAAGTACAGTGTATTGGACTGAAGAGGATCTACTGTTCATGTCAGTTTCCTAAGCAGAGTTGAACTAGATATGGCCCGTGTGTGTAGGAAGCACAGTTCTTTTGTTCTGAGCAAGCTCACTTTTTGGATCCCATAGGAAACACAGTAGAGTAGAAGAGTGCTCTTTTCTCAATATCAGTGTGTGTTTCATGTAAGGCGAGCTAGCATTTGTTTCCCAGTCCTAAATGGAGTTGAATCACATGCAGTTTCTGGTCCTATGAGCAAGAGTTGTTTTCTGGTAAGGAAAGTCACTATTGCGCTCTCATTGACATACACAGTGCAAATAGCACTCGCGTGTGTTCCCAGCTATTACAGTGTATCGGACTGAAGAGGAGCTACTGTTCTTGTTAGTTTCCTAAGCAGAGTTGAACTAGATATGGCCCGTGTGTGTAGGAAGCACAGTTCTTTTGTTCTCAGCAAGCTCACTGTTCTGGCCCTATAGCAAACACTTTAGCGTAGAAGAGTGCTCTTTTCTCAAAAGCAGAGTGTGTTTCTTGTAAGGCGAGCTAGCGTTTGTGTCCCAGTCATAAATGGAGTTGAAACCCATGCAGTTTCTGGTCCTACGAGCAAGAGATCTTTTCTCGTAAGAAGAGTCACTATTGTGCTGCCATTGCCATACACAGGACAAATAGCACTGTTGTCTGTTCCCAGCAAGTACAGTGTATTGGACTGAAGAGGATCTACTGTTCATGTCAGGTTCCTAAGCAGAATTGAACTAGATATGGCCGTGTGTGGAGGAAGCACATTTTTTTTGTTCTGAGCAAGTTCACTGTTTGGACCACATAGGAAACACAGTAGAGTAGAAGAGTGCTCTTTTCTCTAAAGCAGAGTGTTCTTCTTGTAAGGTGAGCTCGCGTTTGTTTCCCAGTCCTAAATGGAGTTAAATCACATGCAGTTACTGGTCCTACGAGCAAGAGTTGTTTTTTGGTAAGGAAGTCACTATTGTGCTCCCATTGCCATACACAGTGCAAATAGCACTCGCGTCTGTTCCCAGCAAGTACAGTGTATTGGACTGAAGAGCAGCTTCTGTTCTTGTCAGTTTCCAAAGCAGAGTTGAACTAGATATGGTCGATGTGTGTAGGAAGCACAGTTCTTTTGTTCTGAGCAAGCTCACTGTTTGGACCCCATAGGAAACACAGTAGAGTAGAAGAGTGCTCTTTTCTCAAAAGCAGAGTGTGTTTCTTGTAAGGCAAGATAGCGTTTGTTTCCCAGTCCTAAATGGAGTTGAATCCCATGCAGTTTCTGGTCCTACGAGCAAGAGTTCTTTTCTCGTAAGAAGAGTCACTATTGTGCTGCCATTGCCATACACAGGACAAATAGCACTGTTGTCTGTTCCCAGCAAGTACAGTGTATTGGACTGAAGAGGATCTACTGTTCTTGTCAGGTTCCTAAGCAGAATTGAACTAGATACGGCCATGTGTGTAGGAAGCATAGTTCTTTGTTCTGAGCAAGCTCACTGTTCTTTCCCTATAGGAAACACAGTAGAGTAGAAGAGTGCTCTTTTCTTAAAAGCAGAGTGTGTTTCTTGTAAGGCGAGCTAGCGTTTGTTTCCCAGTCCTAAATGGAGTTGAATCACATGCAGTTTCTGGTCCTACGAGCAAGAGTTCTTTTCTGGTAAGGAAAGTCACTATTGTGTTCCCACTGCCATACACAGTGCAAATAGCTCTCGCGTCTGTTCCCAGCAAGTACAGTGTATCGGACTGAAGAGGAGCTTCTGTTCTTGTCAGTTTCCTAAGCAGAGTTGAACGAGATATGGCCCGTGTGTTTAGGAAGCACAGTTCTCTTGTTCTGAGCAAGCTCACTGTTCTGGCCCTATAGGAAACACAGTAGAGTAGAAGAGTGCTCTTTTCTCTAAAGCAGAGTGTGTTTCTTGTAAAGCGAGCTACCGTTTGTTTCCCAGTCATAAATGGAGTAGAGTCACAGGCAGTTTTTGTTCCTACGAGCAAGAGTTGTTTTCTGGTAAGAAGAGTCACTATTGTGCTCCAAATTCCATACACAGTGCAAATAGCACTCGCGTCTGTTCCCAGCAAGTACAGTGTATTGGACTGAATAGGAGATACTTTTCTTGTCAGTTTCCTAAGCAGAGTTGAACTAGATATGGTCCATGTGTGTAGGAAGCACAGTTTTTTTGTTCTGAGCAAGCTCGCTGTTTGGACCCCATAGGAAACACAGTAGAGTAGAAGAGTGCTCTGTTGCTGGAGAATTTCTCTCCAGCTCCCACCACCAAGTCCCGCCAGTCTCAGAGCCCACATATAAAATCAACACACAGACTGTTACTTTATTTAAACTGCTTGGCCATTAGCTCAGGCCTGTTATTGTCTAGCTCTTACTCTTATATTTAGCCCATTTCTATTAATCTTTACTTTGCCACATGGCTCATGGCTTACTGGTACCTTACATCTTCCTTGTCCTGATGGCGGCTGGCAGTGTCTCTCTCTCAGCCTTCCACTTCCCCGCTTTATTCTCCTCCTTGCCCCGCCTACACTTCCTGCCTAGCCAACGGCCAATCAGTGTTTTATTGATTAATTAGCAACACATTTGCTATACATCCCACAGCACTTCCCCCTTTTTTTTTTTCAAAAAGGAAGGTTTTAACCTTAACAAAGTAAAATTACATATAATTTGGGAATTTGGGCGTAGCTTCTCTTACTACTTCCTGCTGGAAGGGGGCGCTGTATCTTGTGGGGAAACAAAAAAAAATTTAGAATTATGGAATAGTCCATGAGGCTGTATCGACTGAGCCAGATGCCTTTAAACCATTCTGGATGTTGGATCATCTGGGCCATGGTGTCATAGGAGACCTTCAGGGGGTCTTGGCTGGTCAAACCTGATGTATCTTAATCTTGAACAAATCCATAGCCTCTGGCTTTCTGTGGAAACAAAAGAGACTCTTTTCCAAAGCAACATATCCTTACATCCAAATTTTGAAGTCAAGGTATCTTTAAAATGTACATTTTGGCATAACTCTACAGCTTTTACAATCAAATGTTTTTCTGCAGTTAAAAGTCCCAACGACAACACAATCCAGATTCTCTGTGTAATATCCATTTTTATGTGGCTTATTTTTTATACTACCTTTACTGTCTCTTTAATGACTTTATTTTTTAAAACTATGTATTTGTTTCTATAACTCTATATATCACCTTTTTTGTCTCTTTCAAGCCTACGTATCTTTTACACACATTGTAAACTATTACATCTGAATCTGTCTTATTGTGAATCTATTGCTTTAAACTGCAGCAGCTGTGGCTGCTGGCTCCGCCCACCTCGGCTTCCCAACATGGCTACGTTTTCCGCCAGCTCTGGGAGCCATCAACTCTCAGAAATAGTGGGTCTCTGCTTCTATCAAAGCAGCGTGTAGCCCAGAAATCTCTTTTTTTTTTGTTTTGTTTTGTTTTGTACTAGCAAAGGCTAAATCCACCACACAGCTTAATGTGCCACTTGCAGAGGCCTCATTCCCGCCATACTGCAGGTCAAGCATGCACGCCAGGAACCCGCCATAGTAGCTCAAACACGCAGGCTGCCACTAGCTTGAAAGAGACAACTAGGAGCTGTTTTTAGCTCCGTTTTAGAATCTTTTTTCTCAGTTTTTAGGTGGAAACTCTTGCCAACACATTGGACGCCATTTGTTGCTGGAGAATTTCTCTCCAGCTCCCACCACCAAGTCCCGCCAGTCTCAGAGCCCACTTATAAAATAAACACAAAGACTCTTACATTATTTAAACTGCTTGGCCATTAGCTAAGGCCTGTTATTGTCTAGCTCTTACTCTTATATTTAGCAGATTTCTATTAATTTTTACTTTGCCTCATGGCTCATGGCTTACTGGTACCTTACATCTTCCTTGTCCTGATGGCAGCTGGCAGTGTCTCTCTCTCAGCCTTCCACTTCCCTGCTTTATTCTCCTCCTTGCCCCGCCTACACTTCCTGCCTAGCCAACGGCCAATCAGTGTTTTATTGATTAATTAGCAACACATTTGCCATACATCCCACAGCAGTGCTCTTTTCTCAAAAGCAGAGTGTATTTCTTGTAAGGCGATCTAGCGTTTGTTTCCTAGTCCTAAATGGAGTTGAATCACATGCAGTTTCTGGTCCTACGAGCAAGAGTTGTTTTCTGGTAAGGAAAGTCACTATTGCGCTCCCATTGCCATACACATTACAAATAGCACTCAGGTCTGTTCCCAGGAAGTACAGTGTATTGGAATGAATAGGAGCTACTGTACTGTCAGTTCCCTAAGCAGAGTTGAACTAGATATGGTCCGTGTGTAGGAAGTACAGTTCTTTTGTTCTGAGCAAGCTCACTGTTTGGACCCCATAGGAAACACAGTAGAGTAGAAGAGTGCTCTTTTCTCAAAAGCAGAGTGTGTTTCATGTAAGGCGAGCTAGCATTTGTTTCCCAGTCCTAAATGGAGTTGAATCACATGCAGTTTCTGGTCCTACGAGCAAGAGTTGTTTTCTGGTAAGGAAAGTCACTATTGCGCTCTCATTGACATACACAGTGCAAATAGCACTCGCGTGTGTTCCCAGCTATTACAGTGTATCGGACTGAAGAGGAGCTACTGTTCTTGTTAGTTTCCTAAGCAGAGTTGAACTAGATATGGCACGTGTGTGTAGGAAGCACAGTTCTTTTGTTCTCAGCAAGCTCACTGTTCTGGCCCTATAGGAAACACTTTAGAGTAGAAGAGTGCTCTTTTCTCAAAAGCAGAGTGTGTTTCTTGTAAGGCGAGCTAGCGTTTGTTTCCCAGTCCTAAATGGTGTTGAATCCCATGCAGTTTCTGGTCCTACGAGCAAGAGATCTTTTCTCGTAAGAAGAGTCACTATTGTGCTGCCATTGCCATACACAGGACAAATAGCACTGTTGTCTGTTCCCAGCAAGTACAGTGTATTGGACTGAAGAGGATCTACTGTTCATGTCAGGTTCCTAAGCAGAATTGAACTAGATATAGCCGTGAGTTGAGGAAGCACAGTTTTTTTCTTCTGAGCAAGCTCACTGTTCGGACCACATAGGAAACACAATAGAGTAGAAGAGTGCTCTTTTCTCAAAAGCAGAGTGTGTTTCTTGTAAGGCGAGCTAGCGTTTGTTTCCCAGTCCTAAATGGAGTTGAATCCCATGCAGTTTCTGGTCCTATGAGCAAGAGATCTTTTCTCGTAAGAAGAGTCACTATTGTGCTGCCATTGCCATACACAGGACAAATAGCACTCGCGTCTGTTCCCAGCAAGTACAGTGTATTGGACTGAAGAGCAGCTTCTGTTCCTGTCAGTTTCCAAAGCAGAGTTGAATTAGATATGGTCGATGTGTGTAGGAAGCACAGTTCTTTTGTTCTGAGCAAGCTCACTGTTTGGACCCCATAGGAAACACAGTAGAGTTGAAGAGTGCTCTTTTCTCAAAAGCAGAGT
>NW_026737707.1:0-34004 GCF_949786415.1 Peromyscus eremicus | reverse complement strand
CTCTTCTTAGCAGAAAACAACTCTTGCTCGTAGGAGCAGAAACTGCATGGGATTCAACTCCGTTTAGGACTGGGAAACAAACGCTAGCTCGCCTTGCAAGAAACACACTCTGCTTTTGAGAAAACAGCACTCTTCTACTCTCCTGTGTTTCCTATAGGGCCAGAACAGGGAGCTTGCTCAGAACAAAAGAACTGTGCTTCCTACACACACGGGGCATATCTAGTTCAACTCTGCTTAGGAAACTGACAAGAACAGTAGCTTCTCTTCAGTCCAATACACTGTACTTGCTGGGAACAGACGCGAGTGCTATTTGCACTGTGTATGGCAATGGGAGCACAATAGTGACTCTTCTTAGCAGAAAACAACTCTTGCTCGCAGGACCAGAAACTGCATGGGATTCAACTCCGTTTAGGACTGGGAAACAAACGCTAGCTCGCCTTGCAAGAAACACACTCTGCTTTTGAGAAAACAGCACTCTTCTACTCTCCTGTGTTTCCTATAGGGCCAGAACAGTGAGCTTGCTCAGAACAAAAGAACTGTGCTTCCTACACACACGGGGCATATCTAGTTCAACTCTGCTTAGGAAATTGACAAGAACAGTAGCTTCTCTTCAGTCCAATACACTGTACTTGCTGGGAACAGACGCGAGTGCTATTTGCACTGTGTATGGCAATGGGAGCGCAATAGTGACTCTTCTTAGCAGAAAACAACTCTTGCTCGTAGGAGCAGAAACTGCATGGGATTCAACTCCATTTAGGACTGGGAAACAAACGCTAGCTCGCCTTGCAAGAAACACACTCTGCTTTTGAGAAAACAGCACTCTTCTACTCTCCTGTGTTTCCTATAGGGCCAGAACAGTGAGCTTGCTCAGAACAAAAGAACTGTGATTCCTACACACACGGGGCATATCTAGTTCAACTCTGCTTAGGAAACTGACAAGAACAGTAGCTTCTCTCAGTCCAATACACTGTACTTGCTGGGAACAGACGCCAGTGCTATTTGCACTGTGTATGGCAATGGGAGCGCAATAGTGACTCTTCTTAGCAGAAAACAACTCTTGCTCGTAGGAGCAGAAACTGCATGGGATTCAACTCCGTTTAGGACTGGGAAACAAACGCTAGCTCGCCTTGCAAGAAACACACTCTGCTTTTGAGAAAACAGCACTCTTCTACTCTCCTGTGTTTCCTATAGGGCCAGAACAGTGAGCTTGCTCAGAACAAAAGAACTGTGCTTCCTACACACACGGGGCATATCTAGTTCAACTCTGCTTAGGAAACTGACAAGAACAGTAGCTTCTCTTCAGTCCAATACACTGTACTTGCTGGGAACAGACGCGAGTGCTATTTGCACTGTGTATGGCAATGGGAGCACAATAGTGACTCTTCTTAGCAGAAAACAACTCTTGCTCGCAGGACCAGAAACTGCATGGGATTCAACTCCGTTTAGGACTGGGAAACAAACGCTAGCTCGCCTTGCAAGAAACACACTCTGCTTTTGAGAAAACAGCACTCTTCTACTCTCCTGTGTTTCCTATAGGGCCAGAACAGTGAGCTTGCTCAGAACAAAAGAACTGTGCTTCCTACACACACGGAGCATATCTAGTTCAACTCTGCTTAGGAAATTGACAAGAACAGTAGCTTCTCTTCAGTCCAATACACTGTACTTGCTGGGAACAGACGCCAGTGCTATTTGCACTGTGTATGGCAATGGGAGCGCAATAGTGACTCTTCTTAGCAGAAAACAACTCTTGCTCGTAGGACCAGAAACTGCATGGGATTCAACTCCGTTTAGGACTGGGAAACAAACGCTAGCTCGCCTTGCAAGAAACACACTCTGCTTTTGAGAAAACAGCACTCTTCTACTCTCCTGTGTTTCCTATAGGGCCAGAACAGTGAGCTTGCTCAGAACAAAAGAACTGTGCTTCCTACACACACGGGGCATATCTAGTTCAACTCTGCTTAGGAAACTGACAAGAACAGTAGCTTCTCTTCAGTCCAATACACTGTACTTGCTGGGAACAGACGCGAGTGCTATTTGCACTGTGTATGGCAATGGGAGCGCAATAGTGACTCTTCTTAGCAGAAAACAACTCTTGCTCGTAGGACCAGAAACTGCATGGGATTCAACTCCCTTTAGGACTGGGAAACAAACGCTAGCTCTCCTTGCAAGAAACACACTCTGCTTTTGAGAAAACAGCACTCTTCTACTCTCCTGTGTTTCCTATAGGGCCAGAACAGTGAGCTTGCTCAGAACAAAAGAACTGTGCTTCCTACACACACGGGGCATATCTAGTTCAACTCTGCTTAGGAAACTGACAAGAACAGTAGCTTCTCTTCAGTCCAATACACTGTACTTGCTGGGAACAGACGCCAGTGCTATTTGCACTGTGTATGGCAATGGGAGCGCAATAGTGACTCTTCTTAGCAGAAAACAACTCTTGCTCGTAGGACCAGAAACTGCATGGGATTCAACTCCGTTTAGGACTGGGAAACAAACGCTAGCTCGCCTTGCAAGAAACACACTCTGCTTTTGAGAAAACAGCACTCTTCTACTCTCCTGTGTTTCCTATAGGGCCAGAACATTGAGCTTGCTCAGAACAAAAGAACTGTGCTTCCTACACACACGGGGCATATCTAGTTCAACTCTGCTTAGGAAACTGACAAGAACAGTAGCTTCTCTTCAGTCCAATCCACTGTACTTGCTGGGAACAGACGCGAGTGCTATTTGCACTGTGTATGGCAATGGGAGCGCAATAGTGACTCTTCTTAGCAGAAAACAACTCTTGCTCGCAGGACCAGAAACTGCATGGGATTCAACTCCGTTTAGGACTGGGAAACAAACTCTAGCTCGCCTTGCAAGAAACACACTCTGCTTTTGAGAAAACAGCACTCTTCTACTCTCCTGTGTTTCCTATAGGGCCAGAACAGTGAGCTTGCTCAGAACAAAAGAACTGTGCTTCCTACACACACGGGGCATATCTAGTTCAACTCTGCTTAGGAAACTGACAAGAACAGTAGCTTCTCTTCAGTCCAATACACTGTACTTGCTGGAAACAGACGCGAGTGCTATTTGCACTGTGTATGGCAATGGGAGCGCAATAGTGACTCCTCTTAGCAGAAAACAACTCTTGCTCGTAGGACCAGAAACTGCATGGGATTCAACTCCGTTTAGGACTGGGAAACAAACGCTAGCTCGCCTTGCAAGAAACACACTCTGCTTTTGAGAAAACAGCACTCTTCTACTCTCCTGTGTTTCCTATAGGGCCAGAACAGTGAGCTTGCTCAGAACAAAAGAACTGTGCTTCCTACACACACGGGGCATATCTAGTTCAACTCTGCTTAGGAAACTGACAAGAACAGTAGCTTCTCTTCAGTCCAATACACTGTACTTGCTGGGAACAGACGCGAGTGCTATTTGCACTGTGTATGGCAATGGGAGCGCAATAGTGACTCTTCTTAGCAGAAAACAACTCTTGCTCGTAGGAGCAGAAACTGCATGGGATTCAACTCCGTTTAGGACTGGGAAACAAACGCTAGCTCGCCTTGCAAGAAACACACTCTGCTTTTGAGAAAACAGCACTCTTCTACTCTCCTGTGTTTCCTATAGGGCCAGAACAGTGAGCTTGCTCAGAACAAAAGAACTGTGATTCCTACACACACGGGGCATATCTAGTTCAACTCTGCTTAGGAAACTGACAAGAACAGTAGCTTCTCTCAGTCCAATACACTGTACTTGCTGGGAACAGACGCGAGTGCTATTTGCACTGTGTATGGCAATGGGAGCGCAATAGTGACTCTTCTTAGCAGAAAACAACTCTTGCTCGTAGGAGCAGAAACTGCATGGGATTCAACTCCGTTTAGGACTGGGAAACAAACGCTAGCTCGCCTTGCAAGAAACACACTCTGCTTTTGAGAAAACAGCACTCTTCTACTCTCCTGTGTTTCCTATAGGGCCAGAACAGTGAGCTTGCTCAGAACAAAAGAACTGTGCTTCCTACACACACGGGGCATATCTAGTTCAACTCTGCTTAGGAAACTGACAAGAACAGTAGCTTCTCTTCAGTCCAATACACTGTACTTGCTGGGAACAGACGCGAGTGCTATTTGCACTGTGTATGGCAATGGGAGCACAATAGTGACTCTTCTTAGCAGAAAACAACTCTTGCTCGCAGGACCAGAAACTGCATGGGATTCAACTCCGTTTAGGACTGGGAAACAAACGCTAGCTCGCCTTGCAAGAAACACACTGTGCTTTTGAGAAAACAGCACTCTTCTACTCTCCTGTGTTTCCTATAGGGCCAGAACAGTGAGCTTGCTCAGAACAAAAGAACTGTGCTTCCTACACACACGGGGCATATCTAGTTCAACTCTGCTTAGGAAATTGACAAGAACAGTAGCTTCTCTTCAGTCCAATACACTGTACTTGCTGGGAACAGACGCGAGTGCTATTTGCACTGTGTATGGCAATGGGAGCGCAATAGTGACTCTTCTTAGCAGAAAACAACTCTTGCTCGTAGGAGCAGAAACTGCATGGGATTCAACTCCATTTAGGACTGGGAAACAAACGCTAGCTCGCCTTGCAAGAAACACACTCTGCTTTTGAGAAAACAGCACTCTTCTACTCTCCTGTGTTTCCTATAGGGCCAGAACAGTGAGCTTGCTCAGAACAAAAGAACTGTGATTCCTACACACACGGGGCATATCTAGTTCAACTCTGCTTAGGAAACTGACAAGAACAGTAGCTTCTCTCAGTCCAATACACTGTACTTGCTGGGAACAGACGCCAGTGCTATTTGCACTGTGTATGGCAATGGGAGCGCAATAGTGACTCTTCTTAGCAGAAAACAACTCTTGCTCGTAGGAGCAGAAACTGCATGGGATTCAACTCCGTTTAGGACTGGGAAACAAACGCTAGCTCGCCTTGCAAGAAACACACTCTGCTTTTGAGAAAACAGCACTCTTCTACTCTCCTGTGTTTCCTATAGGGCCAGAACAGTGAGCTTGCTCAGAACAAAAGAACTGTGCTTCCTACACACACGGGGCATATCTAGTTCAACTCTGCTTAGGAAACTGACAAGAACAGTAGCTTCTCTTCAGTCCAATACACTGTACTTGCTGGGAACAGACGCGAGTGCTATTTGCACTGTGTATGGCAATGGGAGCACAATAGTGACTCTTCTTAGCAGAAAACAACTCTTGCTCGCAGGACCAGAAACTGCATGGGATTCAACTCCGTTTAGGACTGGGAAACAAACGCTAGCTCGCCTTGCAAGAAACACACTCTGCTTTTGAGAAAAGAGCACTCTTCTACTCTCCTGTGTTTCCTATAGGGCCAGAACAGTGAGCTTGCTCAGAACAAAAGAACTGTGCTTCCTACACACACGGAGCATATCTAGTTCAACTCTGCTTAGGAAATTGACAAGAACAGTAGCTTCTCTTCAGTCCAATACACTGTACTTGCTGGGAACAGACGCCAGTGCTATTTGCACTGTGTATGGCAATGGGAGCGCAATAGTGACTCTTCTTAGCAGAAAACAACTCTTGCTCGTAGGACCAGAAACTGCATGGGATTCAACTCCGTTTAGGACTGGGAAACAAACGCTAGCTCGCCTTGCAAGAAACACACTCTGCTTTTGAGAAAACAGCACTCTTCTACTCTCCTGTGTTTCCTATAGGGCCAGAACAGTGAGCTTGCTCAGAACAAAAGAACTGTGCTTCCTACACACACGGGGCATATCTAGTTCAACTCTGCTTAGGAAACTGACAAGAACAGTAGCTTCTCTTCAGTCCAATACACTGTACTTGCTGGGAACAGACGCGAGTGCTATTTGCACTGTGTATGGCAATGGGAGCGCAATAGTGACTCTTCTTAGCAGAAAACAACTCTTGCTCGCAGGACCAGAAACTGCATGGGATTCAACTCCGTTTAGGACTGGGAAACAAACGCTAGCTCGCCTTGCAAGAAACACACTCTGCTTTTGAGAAAACAGCACTCTTCTACTCTCCTGTGTTTCCTATAGGGCCAGAACAGTGAGCTTGCTCAGAACAAAAGAACTGTGCTTCCTACACACACGGGGCATATCTAGTTCAACTCTGCTTAGGAAACTGACAAGAACAGTAGCTTCTCTTCAGTCCAATACACTGTACTTGCTGGGAACAGACGCGAGTGCTATTTGCACTGTGTATGGCAATGGGAGCGCAATAGTGACTCCTCTTAGCAGAAAACAACTCTTGCTCGTAGGACCAGAAACTGCATGGGATTCAACTCCGTTTAGGACTGGGAAACAAACGCTAGCTCGCCTTGCAAGAAACACACTCTGCTTTTGAGAAAACAGCACTCTTCTACTCTCCTGTGTTTCCTATAGGGCCAGAACAGTGAGCTTGCTCAGAACAAAAGAACTGTGCTTCCTACACACACGGGGCATATCTAGTTCAACTCTGCTTAGGAAACTGACAAGAACAGTAGCTTCTCTTCAGTCCAATACACTGTACTTGCTGGGAACAGACGCGAGTGCTATTTGCACTGTGTATGGCAATGGGAGCGCAATAGTGACTCTTCTTAGCAGAAAACAACTCTTGCTCGTAGGACCAGAAACTGCATGGGATTCAACTCCGTTTAGGACTGGGAAACAAACGCTAGCTCGCCTTGCAAGAAACACACTCTGCTTTTGAGAAAACAGCACTCTTCTACTCTCCTGTGTTTCCTATAGGGCCAGAACAGTGAGCTTGCTCAGAACAAAAGAACTGTGCTTCCTACACACACGGGGCATATCTAGTTCAACTCTGCTTAGGAAACTGACAAGAACAGTAGCTTCTCTCAGTCCAATACACTGTACTTGCTGGGAACAGACGCGAGTGCTATTTGCACTGTGTATGGCAATGGGAGCGCAATAGTGACTCTTCTTAGCAGAAAACAACTCTTGCTCGTAGGAGCAGAAACTGCATGGGATTCAACTCCGTTTAGGACTGGGAAACAAACGCTAGCTCGCCTTGCAAGAAACACACTCTGCTTTTGAGAAAACAGCACTCTTCTACTCTCCTGTGTTTCCTATAGGGCCAGAACAGTGAGCTTGCTCAGAACAAAAGAACTGTGCTTCCTACACACACGGGGCATATCTAGTTCAACTCTGCTTAGGAAACTGACAAGAACAGTAGCTTCTCTTCAGTCCAATACACTGTACTTGCTGGGAACAGACGCGAGTGCTATTTGCACTGTGTATGGCAATGGGAGCACAATAGTGACTCTTCTTAGCAGAAAACAACTCTTGCTCGCAGGACCAGAAACTGCATGGGATTCAACTCCGTTTAGGACTGGGAAACAAACGCTAGCTCGCCTTGCAAGAAACACACTCTGCTTTTGAGAAAACAGCACTCTTCTACTCTCCTGTGTTTCCTATAGGGCCAGAACAGTGAGCTTGCTCAGAACAAAAGAACTGTGCTTCCTACACACACGGGGCATATCTAGTTCAACTCTGCTTAGGAAATTGACAAGAACAGTAGCTTCTCTTCAGTCCAATACACTGTACTTGCTGGGAACAGACGCCAGTGCTATTTGCACTGTGTATGGCAATGGGAGCGCAATAGTGACTCTTCTTAGCAGAAAACAACTCTTGCTCGTAGGAGCAGAAACTGCATGGGATTCAACTCCGTTTAGGACTGGGAAACAAACGCTAGCTCGCCTTGCAAGAAACACACTCTGCTTTTGAGAAAACAGCACTCTTCTACTCTCCTGTGTTTCCTATAGGGCCAGAACAGTGAGCTTGCTCAGAACAAAAGAACTGTGCTTCCTACACACACGGGGCATATCTAGTTCAACTCTGCTTAGGAAACTGACAAGAACAGTAGCTTCTCTCAGTCCAATACACTGTACTTGCTGGGAACAGACGCGAGTGCTATTTGCACTGTGTATGGCAATGGGAGCGCAATAGTGACTCTTCTTAGCAGAAAACAACTCTTGCTCGTAGGAGCAGAAACTGCATGGGATTCAACTCCGTTTAGGACTGGGAAACAAACGCTAGCTCGCCTTGCAAGAAACACACTCTGCTTTTGAGAAAACAGCACTCTTCTACTCTCCTGTGTTTCCTATAGGGCCAGAACAGTGAGCTTGCTCAGAACAAAAGAACTGTGCTTCCTACACACACGGGGCATATCTAGTTCAACTCTGCTTAGGAAACTGACAAGAACAGTAGCTTCTCTTCAGTCCAATACACTGTACTTGCTGGGAACAGACGCGAGTGCTATTTGCACTGTGTATGGCAATGGGAGCACAATAGTGACTCTTCTTAGCAGAAAACAACTCTTGCTCGCAGGACCAGAAACTGCATGGGATTCAACTCCGTTTAGGACTGGGAAACAAACGCTAGCTCGCCTTGCAAGAAACACACTCTGCTTTTGAGAAAACAGCACTCTTCTACTCTCCTGTGTTTCCTATAGGGCCAGAACAGTGAGCTTGCTCAGAACAAAAGAACTGTGCTTCCTACACACACGGGGCATATCTAGTTCAACTCTGCTTAGGAAATTGACAAGAACAGTAGCTTCTCTTCAGTCCAATACACTGTACTTGCTGGGAACAGACGCGAGTGCTATTTGCACTGTGTATGGCAATGGGAGCGCAATAGTGACTCTTCTTAGCAGAAAACAACTCTTGCTCGTAGGACCAGAAACTGCATGGGATTCAACTCCGTTTAGGACTGGGAAACAAACGCTAGCTCGCCTTGCAAGAAACACACTCTGCTTTTGAGAAAACAGCACTCTTCTACTCTCCTGTGTTTCCTATAGGGCCAGAACAGTGAGCTTGCTCAGAACAAAAGAACTGTGCTTCCTACACACACGGGGCATATCTAGTTCAACTCTGCTTAGGAAACTGACAAGAACAGTAGCTTCTCTTCAGTCCAATACACTGTACTTGCTGGGAACAGACGCGAGTGCTATTTGCACTGTGTATGGCAATGGGAGCGCAATAGTGACTCTTCTTAGCAGAAAACAACTCTTGCTCGCAGGACCAGAAACTGCATGGGATTCAACTCCGTTTAGGACTGGGAAACAAACGCTAGCTCGCCTTGCAAGAAACACACTCTGCTTTTGAGAAAACAGCACTCTTCTACTCTCCTGTGTTTCCTATAGGGCCAGAACAGTGAGCTTGCTCAGAACAAAAGAACTGTGCTTCCTACACACACGGGGCATATCTAGTTCAACTCTGCTTAGGAAACTGACAAGAACAGTAGCTTCTCTTCAGTCCAATACACTGTACTTGCTGGGAACAGACGCGAGTGCTATTTGCACTGTGTATGGCAATGGGAGCGCAATAGTGACTCCTCTTAGCAGAAAACAACTCTTGCTCTTAGGACCAGAAACTGCATGGGATTCAACTCCGTTTAGGACTGGGAAACAAACGCTAGCTCGCCTTGCAAGAAACACACTCTGCTTTTGAGAAAACAGCACTCTTCTACTCTCCTGTGTTTCCTATAGGGCCAGAACAGTGAGCTTGCTCAGAACAAAAGAACTGTGCTTCCTACACACACGGGGCATATCTAGTTCAACTCTGCTTAGGAAACTGACAAGAACAGTAGCTTCTCTTCAGTCCAATACACTGTACTTGCTGGGAACAGACGCGAGTGCTATTTGCACTGTGTATGGCAATGGGAGCGCAATAGTGACTCTTCTTAGCAGAAAACAACTCTTGCTCGTAGGAGCAGAAACTGCATGGGATTCAACTCCGTTTAGGACTGGGAAACAAACGCTAGCTCGCCTTGCAAGAAACACACTCTGCTTTTGAGAAAACAGCACTCTTCTACTCTCCTGTGTTTCCTATAGGGCCAGAACAGTGAGCTTGCTCAGAACAAAAGAACTGTGATTCCTACACACACGGGGCATATCTAGTTCAACTCTGCTTAGGAAACTGACAAGAACAGTAGCTTCTCTCAGTCCAATACACTGTACTTGCTGGGAACAGACGCGAGTGCTATTTGCACTGTGTATGGCAATGGGAGCGCAATAGTGACTCTTCTTAGCAGAAAACAACTCTTGCTCGTAGGAGCAGAAACTGCATGGGATTCAACTCCGTTTAGGACTGGGAAACAAACGCTAGCTCGCCTTGCAAGAAACACACTCTGCTTTTGAGAAAACAGCACTCTTCTACTCTCCTGTGTTTCCTATAGGGCCAGAACAGTGAGCTTGCTCAGAACAAAAGAACTGTGCTTCCTACACACCCGGGGCATATCTAGTTCAACTCTGCTTAGGAAACTGACAAGAACAGTAGCTTCTCTTCAGTCCAATACACTGTACTTGCTGGGAACAGACGCGAGTGCTATTTGCACTGTGTATGGCAATGGGAGCGCAATAGTGACTCTTCTTAGCAGAAAACAACTCTTGCTCGTAGGACCAGAAACTGCATGGGATTCAACTCCGTTTAGGACTGGGAAACAAACGCTAGCTCGCCTTGCAAGAAACACACTCTGCTTTTGAGAAAACAGCACTCTTCTACTCTCCTGTGTTTCCTATAGGACCAGAACAGTGAGCTTGCTCAGAACAAAAGAACTGTGCTTCCTACACACACGGGGCATATCTAGTTCAACTCTGCTTAGGAAACTGACAAGAACAGTAGCTTCTCTTCAGTCCAATACACTGTACTTGCTGGGAACAGACGCGAGTGCTATTTGCACTGTGTATGGCAATGGGAGCGCAATAGTGACTCTTCTTTGGAGAAAACAACTCTTGCTAGTAGGAGCAGAAACTGCATGGGATTCAACTCCGTTTAGGACTGGGAAACAAACGCTAGCTCGCCTTGCAAGAAACACACTCTGCTTTTGAGAAAACAGCACTCTTCTACTCTCCTGTGTTTCCTATAGGGCCAGAACAGTGAGCTTGCTCAGAACAAAAGAACTGTGCTTCCTACACACACGGGGCATATCTAGTTCAACTCTGCTTAGGAAACTGACAAGAACAGTAGCTTCTCTTCAGTCCAATACACTGTACTTGCTGGGAACAGACGCGAGTGCTATTTGCACTGTGTATGGCAATGGGAGCGCAATAGTGACTCTTCTTAGCAGAAAACAACTCTTGCTCGTAGGACCAGAAACTGCATGGGATTCAACTCCGTTTAGGACTGGGAAACAAACGCTAGCTCGCCTTGCAAGAAACACACTCTGCTTTTGAGAAAACAGCACTCTTCTACTCTCCTGTGTTTCCTATAGGGCCAGAACAGTGAGCTTGCTCAGAACAAAAGAACTGTGCTTCCTACACACACGGGGCATATCTAGTTCAACTCTGCTTAGGAAACTGACAAGAACAGTAGCTTCTCTTCAGTCCAATACACTGTACTTGCTGGGAACAGACGCGAGTGCTATTTGCACTGTGTATGGCAATGGGAGCGCAATAGTGACTCTTCTTTGGAGAAAACAACTCTTGCTAGTAGGAGCAGAAACTGCATGGGATTCAACTCCGTTTAGGACTGGGAAACAAACGCTAGCTCGCCTTGCAAGAAACACACTCTGCTTTTGAGAAAACAGCACTCTTCTACTCTCCTGTGTTTCCTATAGGGCCAGAACATTGAGCTTGCTCAGAACAAAAGAACTGTGCTTCCTACACACACGGGGCATAACAACTCTTGCTCGTAGGACCAGAAACTGCATGGGATTCAACTCCGTTTAGGACTGGGAAACAAACGCTAGCTCGCCTTGCAAGAAACACACTCTGCTTTTGAGAAAACAGCACTCTTCTACTCTCCTGTGTTTCCTATAGGACCAGAACAGTGAGCTTGCTCAGAACAAAAGAACTGTGCTTCCTACACACACGGGGCATATCTAGTTCAACTCTGCTTAAGAAACTGACAAGAACAGTAGCTTCTCTTCAGTCCAATACACTGTACTTTCTGGGAACAGACGCGAGTGCTATTTGCACTGTGTATGGCAATGGGAGCGCAATAGTGACTCTTCTTAGCAGAAAACAACTCTTGCTCGTAGGACCAGAAACTGCATGGGATTCAACTCCGTTTAGGACTGGGAAACAAACGCTAGCTCGCCTTGCAAGAAACACACTCTGCTTTTGAGAAAACAGCACTCTTCTACTCTCCTGTGTTTCCTATAGAGCCAGAACAGTGAGCTTGCTCAGAACAAAAGAACTGTGCTTCCTACACACACGGGGCATATCTAGTTCAACTCTGCTTAGGAAACTGACAAGAACAGTAGCTTCTCTTCAGTCCAATACACTGTACTTGCTGGGAACAGACGCGAGTGCTATTTGCACTGTGTATGGCAATGGGAGCGCAATAGTGACTCTTCTTAGCAGAAAACAACTCTTGCTCGTAGGACCAGAAACTGCATGGGATTCAACTCCGTTTAGGACTGGGAAACAAACGCTAGCTCGCCTTGCAAGAAACACACTCTGCTTTTGAGAAAACAGCACTCTTCTACTCTCCTGTGTTTCATATAGGGCCAGAACAGTGAGCTTGCTCAGAACAAAAGAACTGTGCTTCCTACACACACGGGGCATATCTAGTTCAACTCTGCTTAGGAAACTGACAAGAACAGTAGCTTCTCTTCAGTCCAATACACTGTACTTGCTGGGAACAGACGCGAGTGCTATTTGCACTGTGTATGGCAAGGGGAGCGCAATAGTGATTCTTCTTTGGAGAAAACAACTCTTGCTAGTAGGAGCAGAAACTGCATGGGATTCAACTCCGTTTAGGACTGGGAAACAAACGCTAGCTCGCCTTGCAAGAAACACACTCTGCTTTTGAGAAAACAGCACTCTTCTACTCTCCTGTGTTTCCTATAGGGCCAGAACAGTGAGCTTGCTCAGAACAAAAGAACTGTGCTTCCTACACACACGGGGCATATCTAGTTCAACTCTGCTTAGGAAACTGACAAGAACAGTAGCTTCTCTTCAGTCCAATACACTGTACTTGCTGGGAACAGACGCGAGTGCTATTTGCACTGTGTATGGCAATGGGAGCGCAATAGTGACTCTTCTTAGCAGAAAACAACTCTTGCTCGTAGGACCAGAAACTGCATGGGATTCAACTCCGTTTAGGACTGGGAAACAAACGCTAGCTCGCCTTGCAAGAAACACACTCTGCTTTTGAGAAAACAGCACTCTTCTACTCTCCTGTGTTTCCTATAGGGCCAGAACATTGAGCTTGCTCAGAACAAAAGAACTGTGCTTCCTACACACACGGGGCATATCTAGTTCAACTCTGCTTAGGAAACTGACAAGAACAGTAGCTTCTCTTCAGTCCAATACACTGTACTTGCTGGGAACAGACGCGAGTGCTATTTGCACTGTGTATGGCAATGGGAGCGCAATAGTGACTCTTCTTAGCAGAAAACAACTCTTGCTCGTAGGACCAGAAACTGCATGGGATTCAACTCCGTTTAGGACTGGGAAACAAACGCTAGCTCGCCTTGCAAGAAACACACTCTGCTTTTGAGAAAACAGCACTCTTCTACTCTCCTGTGTTTCCTATAGGGCCAGAACAGTGAGCTTGCTCAGAACAAAAGAACTGTGCTTCCTACACACACGGGGCATATCTAGTTCAACTCTGCTTAGGAAACTGACAAGAACAGTAGCTTCTCTTCAGTCCAATACACTGTACTTGCTGGGAACAGACGCGAGTGCTATTTGCACTGTGTATGGCAATGGGAGCGCAATAGTGACTCTTCTTAGCAGAAAACAACTCTTGCTCGTAGGACCAGAAACTGCATTGGATTCAACTCCGTTTAGGACTGGGAAACAAACGCTAGCTCGCCTTGCAAGAAACACACTCTGCTTTTGAGAAAACAGCACTCTTCTACTCTCCTGTGTTTCCTATAGGGCCAGAACAGTGAGCTTGCTCAGATCAAAAGAACTGTGCTTCCTACACACACGGGGCATATCTAGTTCAACTCTGCTTAGGAAACTGACAAGAACAGTAGCTTCTCTCAGTCCAATACACTGTACTTGCTGGGAACAGACGCGAGTGCTATTTGCACTGTGTATGGCAATGGGAGCGCAATAGTGACTCTTCTTAGCAGAAAACAACTCTTGCTCGTAGGACCAGAAACTGCATGGGATTCAACTCCGTTTAGGACTGGGAAACAAACGCTAGCTCGCCTTGCAAGAAACACACTCTGCTTTTGAGAAAACAGCACTCTTCTACTCTCCTGTGTTTCCTATAGGACCAGAACAGTGAGCTTGCTCAGAACAAAAGAACTGTGCTTTCTACACACACGGGGCATATCTAGTTCAACTCTGCTTAAGAAACTGACAAGAACAGTAGCTTCTCTTCAGTCCAATACACTGTACTTGCTGGGAACAGACGCGAGTGCTATTTGCACTGTGTATGGCAATGGGAGCGCAATAGTGACTCTTCTTTGGAGAAAACAACTCTTGCTAGTAGGAGCAGAAACTGCATGGGATTCAACTCCGTTTAGGACTGGGAAACAAACGCTAGCTCGCCTTGCAAGAAACACCCTCTGCTTTTGAGAAAACAGCACTCTTCTACTCTCCTGTGTTTCCTATAGGGCCAGAAGAGTGAGCTTGCTCAGAACAAAAGAACTGTGCTTCCTACACACACGGGGCATATCTAGTTCAACTCTGCTTAGGAAACTGACAAGAACAGTAGCTTCTCTTCAGTCCAATACACTGTACTTGCTGGGAACAGACGCGAGTGCTATTTGCACTGTGTATGGCAATGGGAGCGCAATAGTGACTCTTCTTAGCAGAAAACAACTCTTGCTCGCAGGACCAGAAACTGCATGGGATTCAACTCCGTTTAGGACTGGGAAACAAACGCTAGCTCGCCTTGCAAGAAACACACTCTGCTTTTGAGAAAACAGCACTCTTCTACTCTCCTGTGTTTCCTATAGGGCCAGAACAGTGAGCTTGCTCAGAACAAAAGAACTGTGCTTCCTACACACACGGGGCATATCTAGTTCAACTCTGCTTAGGAAACTGACAAGAACAGTAGCTTCTCTTCAGTCCAATACACTGTACTTGCTGGGAACAGACGCGAGTGCTATTTGCACTGTGTATGGCAATGGGAGCGCAATAGTGACTCCTCTTAGCAGAAAACAACTCTTGCTCGTAGGACCAGAAACTGCATGGGATTCAACTCCGTTTAGGACTGGGAAACAAACGCTAGCTCGCCTTGCAAGAAACACACTCTGCTTTTGAGAAAACAGCACTCTTCTACTCTCCTGTGTTTCCTATAGGGCCAGAACAGTGAGCTTGCTCAGAACAAAAGAACTGTGCTTCCTACACACACGGGGCATATCTAGTTCAACTCTGCTTAGGAAACTGACAAGAACAGTAGCTTCTCTTCAGTCCAATACACTGTACTTGCTGGGAACAGACGCGAGTGCTATTTGCACTGTGTATGGCAATGGGAGCGCAATAGTGACTCTTCTTAGCAGAAAACAACTCTTGCTCGTAGGACCAGAAACTGCATGGGATTCAACTCCGTTTAGGACTGGGAAACAAACGCTAGCTCGCCTTGCAAGAAACACACTCTGCTTTTGAGAAAACAGCACTCTTCTACTCTCCTGTGTTTCCTATAGGGCCAGAACAGTGAGCTTGCTCAGAACAAAAGAACTGTGCTTCCTACACACACGGGGCATATCTAGTTCAACTCTGCTTAGGAAACTGACAAGAACAGTAGCTTCTCTCAGTCCAATACACTGTACTTGCTGGGAACAGACGCGAGTGCTATTTGCACTGTGTATGGCAATGGGAGCGCAATAGTGACTCTTCTTAGCAGAAAACAACTCTTGCTCGTAGGACCAGAAACTGCATGGGATTCAACTCCGTTTAGGACTGGGAAACAAACGCTAGCTCGCCTTGCAAGAAACACACTCTGCTTTTGAGAAAACAGCACTCTTCTACTCTCCTGTGTTTCCTATAGGGCCAGAACAGTGAGCTTGCTCAGAACAAAAGAACTGTGTTTCCTACACACACGGGGCATATCTAGTTCAACTCTGCTTAGGAAACTGACAAGAACAGTAGCTTCTCTTCAGTCCAATACACTGTACTTGCTGGGAACAGACGCGAGTGCTATTTGCACTGTGTATGGCAATGGGAGCGCAATAGTGACTCTTCTTAGCAGAAAACAACTCTTGCTCGTAGGACCAGAAACTGCATGGGATTCAACTCCGTTTAGGACTGGGAAACAAACGCTAGCTCGCCTTGCAAGAAACACACTCTGCTTTTGAGAAAACAGCACTCTTCTACTCTCCTGTGTTTCCTATAGGACCAGAACAGTGAGCTTGCTCAGAACAAAAGAACTGTGCTTCCTACACACACGGGGCATATCTAGTTCAACTCTGCTTAAGAAACTGACAAGAACAGTAGCTTCTCTTCAGTCCAATACACTGTACTTGCTGGGAACAGACGCGAGTGCTATTTGCACTGTGTATGGCAATGGGAGCGCAATAGTGACTCTTCTTTGGAGAAAACAACTCTTGCTAGTAGGAGCAGAAACTGCATGGGATTCAACTCCGTTTAGGACTGGGAAACAAACGCTAGCTCGCCTTGCAAGAAACACACTCTGCTTTTGAGAAAACAGCACTCTTCTACTCTCCTGTGTTTCCTATAGGGCCAGAACAGTGAGCTTGCTCAGAACAAAAGAACTGTGCTTCCTACACACACGGGGCATATCTAGTTCAACTCTGCTTAGGAAACTGACAAGAACAGTAGCTTTTCTTCAGTCCAATACACTTTTCTTGCTGGGAACAGACGAGAGTGCTATTTGCACTGTGTATGGCAATGGGAGCGCAATAGTGACTCCTCTTAGCAGAAAACAACTCTTGCTCGTAGGACCAGAAACTGCATGGGATTCAACTCCGTTTAGGACTGGGAAACAAAAGCTAGCTCGCCTTGCAAGAAACACACTCTGCTTTTGAGAAAACAGCACTCTTCTACTCTCCTGTGTTTCCTATAGGGCCAGAACAGTGAGCTTGCTCAGAACAAAAGAACTGTGCTTCCTACACACAAGGGGCATATCTAGTTCAACTCTGCTTAGGAAACTGACAAGAACAGTAGCTTCTCTTCAGTCCAATACACTGTACTTGCTGGAAACAGACGAGAGTGCTATTTGCACTGTGTATGGCAATGGGAGCGCAATAGTGACTCTTCTTTGGAGAAAACAACTCTTGCTAGTAGGAGCAGAAACTGCATGGGATTCAACTCCGTTTAGGACTGGGAAACAAACGCTAGCTCGCCTTGCAAGAAACACACTCTGCTTTTGAGAAAACAGCACTCTTCTACTCTCCTGTGTTTCCTATAGGGCCAGAACATTGAGCTTGCTCAGAACAAAAGAACTGTGCTTCCTACACACACGGGGCATAACAACTCTTGCTCGTAGGACCAGAAACTGCATGGGATTCAACTCCGTTTAGGACTGGGAAACAAACGCTAGCTCGCCTTGCAAGAAACACACTCTGCTTTTGAGAAAACAGCACTCTTCTACTCTCCTGTGTTTCCTATAGGACCAGAACAGTGAGCTTGCTCAGAACAAAAGAACTGTGTTTCCTACACACACGGGGCATATCTAGTTCAACTCTGCTTAGGAAACTGACAAGAACAGTAGCTTCTCTTCAGTCCAATACACTGTACTTGCTGGGAACAGACGCGAGTGCTATTTGCACTGTGTATGGCAATGGGAGCGCAATAGTGACTCTTCTTAGCAGAAAACAACTCTTGCTCGTAGGACCAGAAACTGCATGGGATTCAACTCCGTTTAGGACTGGGAAACAAACGCTAGCTCGCCTTGCAAGAAACACACTCTGCTTTTGAGAAAACAGCACTCTTCTACTCTCCTGTGTTTCCTATAGGGCCAGAACAGTGAGCTTGCTCAGAACAAAAGAACTGTGCTTCCTACACACACGGGGCATATCTAGTTCAACTCTGCTTAGGAAACTGACAAGAACAGTAGCTTCTCTTCAGTCCAATACACTGTACTTGCTGGGAACAGACGCGAGTGCTATTTGCACTGTGTATGGCAATGGGAGCGCAATAGTGACTCTTCTTAGCAGAAAACAACTCTTGCTCGTAGGACCAGAAACTGCATGGGATTCAACTCCGTTTAGGACTGGGAAACAAACGCTAGCTCGCCTTGCAAGAAACACACTCTGCTTTTGAGAAAACAGCACTCTTCTACTCTCCTGTGTTTCCTATAGGGCCAGAACAGTGAGCTTGCTCAGAACAAAAGAACTGTGCTTCCTACACACACGGGGCATATCTAGTTCAACTCTGCTTAGGAAACTGACAAGAACAGTAGCTTCTCTTCAGTCCAATACACTGTACTTGCTGGGAACAGACGCGAGTGCTATTTGCACTGTGTATGGCAATGGGAGCGCAATAGTGACTCTTCTTAGCAGAAAACAACTCTTGCTCGTAGGACCAGAAACTGCATGGGATTCAACTCCGTTTAGGACTGGGAAACAAACGCTAGCTCGCCTTGCAAGAAACACACTCTGCTTTTGAGAAAACAGCACTCTTCTACTCTCCTGTGTTTCCTATAGGGCCAGAACAGTGAGCTTGCTCAGAACAAAAGAACTGTGCTTCCTACACACACGGGGCATATCTAGTTCAACTCTGCTTAGGAAACTGACAAGAACAGTAGCTTCTCTTCAGTCCAATACACTGTACTTGCTGGGAACAGACGCGAGTGCTATTTGCACTGTGTATGGCAATGGGAGCGCAATAGTGACTCTTCTTTGGAGAAAACAACTCTTGCTAGTAGGAGCAGAAACTGCATGGGATTCAACTCCGTTTAGGACTGGGAATCAAACGCTAGCTCGCCTTGCAAGAAACACACTCTGCTTTTGAGAAAACAGCACTCTTCTACTCTCCTGTGTTTCCTATAGGGCCAGAACATTGAGCTTGCTCAGAACAAAAGAACTGTGCTTCCTACACACACGGGGCATATCTAGTTCAACTCTGCTTAAGAAACTGACAAGAACAGTAGCTTCTCTTCAGTCCAATACACTGTACTTGCTGGGAACAGACGCGAGTGCTATTTGCACTGTGTATGGCAATGGGAGCGCAATAGTGACTCTTCTTAGCAGAAAACAACTCTTGCTCGTAAAACCAGAAACTGCATGGGATTCAACTCCGTTTAGGACTGGGAAACAAACGCTAGCTCGCCTTGCAAGAAACACACTCTGCTTTTGAGAAAACTGCACTCTTCTACTCTCCTGTGTTTCCTATAGGGCCAGAACAGTGAGCTTGCTCAGAACAAAAGAACTGTGCTTCCTACACACCCGGGGCATATCTAGTTCAACTCTGCTTAGGAAACTGACAAGAACAGTAGCTTCTCTTCAGTCCAATACACTGTACTTGCTGGGAACAGACGCGAGTGCTATTTGCACTGTGTATGGCAATGGGAGCGCAATAGTGACTCCTCTTAGCAGAAAACAACTCTTGCTCGTAGGACCAGAAACTGCATGGGATTCAACTCCGTTTAGGACTGGGAAACAAACGCTAGCTCGCCTTGCAAGAAACACACTCTGCTTTTGAGAAAACAGCACTCTTCTACTCTCCTGTGTTTCCTATAGGGCCAGAACAGTGAGCTTGCTCAGAACAAAAGAACTGTGCTTCCTACACACACGGGGCATATCTAGTTCAACTCTGCTTAGGAAACTGACAAGAACAGTAGCTTCTCTTCAGTCCAATACACTGTACTTGCTGGGAACAGACGCGAGTGCTATTTGCACTGTGTATGGAAATGGGAGCGCAATAGTGACTCTTCTTAGCAGAAAACAACTCTTGCTCGCAGGACCAGAAACTGCATGGGATTCAACTCCGTTTAGGACTGGGAAACAAACGCTAGCTCGCCTTGCAAGAAACACACTCTGCTTTTGAGAAAACAGCACTCTTCTACTCTCCTGTGTTTCCTATAGGGCCAGAACAGTGAGCTTGCTCAGAACAAAAGAACTGTGCTTCCTACACACACGGGGCATATCTAGTTCAACTCTGCTTAGGAAACTGACAAGAACAGTAGCTTCTCTTCAGTCCAATACACTGTACTTGCTGGGAACAGACGCGAGTGCTATTTGCACTGTGTATGGCAATGGGAGCGCAATAGTGACTCCTCTTAGCAGAAAACAACTCTTGCTCGTAGGACCAGAAACTGCATGGGATTCAACTCCGTTTAGGACTGGGAAACAAACGCTAGCTCGCCTTGCAAGAAACACACTCTGCTTTTGAGAAAACTGCACTCTTCTACTCTCCTGTGTTTCCTATAGGACCAGAACAGTGAGCTTGCTCAGAACAAAAGAACTGTGCTTCCTACACACACGGGGCATATCTAGTTCAACTCTGCTTAAGAAACTGACAAGAACAGTAGCTTCTCTTCAGTCCAATACACTGTACTTGCTGGGAACAGACGCGAGTGCTATTTGCACTGTGTATGGCAATGGGAGCGCAATAGTGACTCTTCTTTGGAGAAAACAACTCTTGCTAGTAGGAGCAGAAACTGCATGGGATTCAACTCCGTTTAGGACTGGGAAACAAACGCTAGCTCGCCTTGCAAGAAACACACTCTGCTTTTGAGAAAACAGCACTCTTCTACTCTCCTGTGTTTCCTATAGGGCCAGAACAGTGAGCTTGCTCAGAACAAAAGAACTGTGCTTCCTACACACACGGGGCATATCTAGTTCAACTCTGCTTAGGAAACTGACAAGAACAGTAGCTTCTCTTCAGTCCAATACACTTTTCTTGCTGGGAACAGACGCGAGTGCTATTTGCACTGTGTATGGCAATGGGAGCGCAATAGTGACTCTTCTTAGCAGAAAACAACTCTTGCTCGTAGGACCAGAAACTGCATGGGATTCAACTCCGTTTAGGACTGGGAAACAAAAGCTAGCTCGCCTTGCAAGAAACACACTCTGCTTTTGAGAAAACAGCACTCTTCTACTCTCCTGTGTTTCCTATAGGGCCAGAACAGTGAGCTTGCTCAGAACAAAAGAACTGTGCTTCCTACACACACGGGGCATATCTAGTTCAACTCTGCTTAGGAAACTGACAAGAACAGTAGCTTCTCTTCAGTCCAATACACTGTACTTGCTGGGAACAGACGAGAGTGCTATTTGCACTGTGTATGGCAATGGGAGCGCAATAGTGACTCTTCTTTGGAGAAAACAACTCTTGCTAGTAGGAGCAGAAACTGCATGGGATTCAACTCCGTTTAGGACTGGGAAACAAACGCTAGCTCGCCTTGCAAGAAACACACTCTGCTTTTGAGAAAACAGCACTCTTCTACTCTCCTGTGTTTCCTATAGGGCCAGAACATTGAGCTTGCTCAGAACAAAAGAACTGTGCTTCCTACACACACGGGGCATAACAACTCTTGCTCGTAGGACCAGAAACTGCATGGGATTCAACTCCGTTTAGGACTGGGAAACAAACGCTAGCTCGCCTTGCAAGAAACACACTCTGCTTTTGAGAAAACAGCACTCTTCTACTCTCCTGTGTTTCCTATAGGACCAGAACAGTGAGCAAGCTGAGAACAAAAGAACTGTGCTTCCTACACACACGGGGCATATCTAGTTCAACTCTGCTTAGGAAACTGACAAGAACAGTAGCTTCTCTTCAGTCCAATACACTGTACTTGCTGGGAACAGACGCGAGTGCTATTTGCACTGTGTATGGCAATGGGAGCGCAATAGTGACTCTTCTTAGCAGAAAACAACTCTTGCTCGTAGGACCAGAAACTGCATGGGATTCAACTCCGTTTAGGACTGGGAAACAAACGCTAGCTCGCCTTGCAAGAAACACACTCTGCTTTTGAGAAAACAGCACTCTTCTACTCTCCTGTGTTTCCTATAGGGCCAGAACATTGAGCTTGCTCAGAACAAAAGAACTGTGCTTCCTACACACACGGGGCATATCTAGTTCAACTCTGCTTAGGAAACTGACAAGAACAGTAGCTTCTCTTCAGTCCAATACACTGTACTTGCTGGGAACAGACGCGAGTGCTATTTGCACTGTGTATGGCAATGGGAGCGCAATAGTGACTCTTCTTAGCAGAAAACAACTCTTGCTCGTAGGACCAGAAACTGCATGGGATTCAACTCCGTTTAGGACTGGGAAACAAACGCTAGCTCGCCTTGCAAGAAACACACTCTGCTTTTGAGAAAACTGCACTCTTCTACTCTCCTGTGTTTCCTATAGGGCCAGAACAGTGAGCTTGCTCAGAACAAAAGAACTGTGCTTCCTACACACCCGGGGCATATCTAGTTCAACTCTGCTTAGGAAACTGACAAGAACAGTAGCTTCTCTTCAGTCCAATACACTGTACTTGCTGGGAACAGACGCGAGTGCTATTTGCACTGTGTATGGCAATGGGAGCGCAATAGTGACTCCTCTTAGCAGAAAACAACTCTTGCTCGTAGGACCAGAAACTGCATGGGATTCAACTCCGTTTAGGCCTGGGAAACAAACGCTAGCTCGCCTTGCAAGAAACACACTCTGCTTTTGAGAAAACAGCACTCTTCTACTCTCCTGTGTTTCCTATAGGGCCAGAACAGTGAGCTTGCTCAGAACAAAAGAACTGTGCTTCCTACACACACGGGGCATATCTAGTTCAACTCTGCTTAGGAAACTGACAAGAACAGTAGCTTCTCTTCAGTCCAATACACTGTACTTGCTGGGAACAGACGCGAGTGCTATTTGCACTGTGTATGGCAATGGGAGCGCAATAGTGACTCTTCTTAGCAGAAAACAACTCTTGCTCGCAGGACCAGAAACTGCATGGGATTCAACTCCGTTTAGGACTGGGAAACAAATGCTAGCTCGCCTTGCAAGAAACACACTCTGCTTTTGAGAAAACAGCACTCTTCTACTCTCCTGTGTTTCCTATAGGGCCAGAACAGTGAGCTTGCTCAGAACAAAAGAACTGTGCTTCCTACACACACGGGGCATATCTAGTTCAACTCTGCTTAGGAAACTGACAAGAACAGTAGCTTCTCTTCAGTCCAATACACTGTACTTGCTGGGAACAGACGCGAGTGCTATTTGCACTGTGTATGGCAATGGGAGCGCAATAGTGACTCTTCTTAGCAGAATACAACTCTTGCTCGTAGGAGCAGAAACTGCATGCATGGGATTCAACTCCGTTTAGGACTGGGAAACAAACGCTAGCTCGCCTTGCAAGAAACACACTCTGCTTTTGAGAAAACAGCACTCTTCTACTCTCCTGTGTTTCCTATAGGGCCAGAACAGTGAGCTTGCTCAGAACAAAAGAACTGTGCTTCCTACACACACGGGGCATATCTAGTTCAACTCTGCTTAGGAAACTGACAAGAACAGTAGCTTCTCTTCAGTCCAATACACTGTACTTGCTGGGAACAGACGCGAGTGCTATTTGCACTGTGTATGGCAATGGGAGCGCAATAGTGACTCCTCTTAGCAGAAAACAACTCTTGCTCGTAGGACCAGAAACTGCATGGGATTCAACTCCGTTTAGGACTGGGAAACAAACGCTAGCTCGCCTTGCAAGAAACACACTCTGCTTTTGAGAAAACAGCACTCTTCTACTCTCCTGTGTTTCCTATAGGGCCAGAACAGTGAGCTTGCTCAGAACAAAAGAACTGTGCTTCCTACACACCCGGGGCATATCTAGTTCAACTCTGCTTAGGAAACTGACAAGAACAGTAGCTTCTCTTCAGTCCAATACACTGTACTTGCTGGGAACAGACGCGAGTGCTATTTGCACTGTGTATGGCAATGAAAGCGCAATAGTGACTCTTGTTAGCAGAAAACAACTCTTGCTCGTAGGACCAGAAACTGCATGGGATTCAACTCCGTTTAGGACTGGGAAACACACGCTAGCTCGCCTTGCAAGAAACACACTCTGCTTTTGAGAAAACAGCACTCTTCTACTCTCCTGTGTTTCCTTAGGACCAGAACAGTGAGCTTGCTCAGAACAAAAGAACTGTGCTTCCTACACACACGGGGCATATCTAGTTCAACTCTGCTTAGGAAACTGACAAGAACAGTAGCTTCTCTTCAGTCCAATACACTAGCTTCTCTTCAGTCCAATACACTGTACTTGCTGGGAACAGACGCGAGTGCTATTTGCACAGTGTATGGCAATGGGAGCGGCAATAGTGACTCTTCTTAGCAGAAAACAACTCTTGCTCGTAGGACCAGAAACTGCATGGGATTTCAACTCCGTTTAGGACTGGGAAACAAACGCTAGCTCGCCTTGCAAGAAACACACTCTGCTTTTGAGAAAACAGCACTCTTCCTACTCTCCTGTGGTTTCCTATAGGACCAGAACAGTGAGCTTGCTCAGAACAAAAGAACTGTGCTTCCTACACACATGGGGCATATCTAGTTCAACTCTGCTTAGGAAACTGACAAGAAACAGTAGCTTCTCTTCAGTCCAATACACTGTACTTGCTGGGAACAGGACGCGAGTGCTATTTGCACAGTGTATGGCAATGGAGCGCAATAGTGACTCTTCTTAGCAGAAAAACAACTCTTGCTCGTAGGACCAGAAACTGCATGGGATTCAACTCCGTTTAGGACTGGGAAACAAACGCTAGCTCACCTTGCAAGAAAACACACTCTGCTTTTGAGAAAACAGCACTCTTCTACTCTCCTGTGTTTCCTATAGGGCCAGAACAGTGAGCTTGCTCAGAACAAAAGAACTGTGCTTCCTACACACACGGGGCATATCTAGTTCAACTCTGCTTAGGAAACTGACAAGAACAGTAGCTTCTCTTCAGTCCAAATACACTGTACTTGCTGGGAACAGACGCGAGTGCTATTTGCACTGTGTATGGCAATGGGAGCGCAATAGTGACTCTTCTTAGCAGAAAACAACTCTTGCTCGTAGGACCAGAAACTGCATGGGATTCAACTCCGTTTAGGACTGGGAAACAAACGCTAGCTCGCCTTGCAAGAAACACACTCTGCTTTTGAGAAAAGAGCACTCTTCTACTCTCCTGTGTTTCCTATAGGGCCAGAACAGTGAGCTTGCTCAGAACAAAAGAACTGTGCTTCCTACACACACGGGGCATATCTAGTTCAACTCTGCTTAGGAAACTGACAAGAACAGTAGCTTTCCTCTTCAGTCCAATACACTGTACTTGCTGGGAACAGACGCGGAGTGCTATTTGCACTGTCTATGGCAATGGGAGCGCAATAGTGACTCTTCTTAGCAGAAAACAACTCTTGCTCGTAGGACCAGAAAACTGCATGGGATTCAACTCCGTTTAGGACTGGGAAACAAACGCTAGCTCGCCTTGCAAGAAACACACTCTGCTTTTGAGAAAACAGCACTCTTCTACTCTCCTGTGTTTCCTATAGGGCCAGAACAGTGAGCTTGCTCAGAACAAAAGAACTGTGCTTCCTACACACACGGGGCATATCTAGTTCAACTCTGCTTAGGAAACTGACAAGAACAGTAGCTTCTCTTCAATCCAATACACTGTACTTGCTGGGAACAGACGCGAGGTGCTATTTGCACTGTGTATGGCAAAGGGAGCGCAATAGTGGACTCTTCTTTGGAGAAAACAACTCTTGCTAGTAGGAGCAGAAAAATGCATGGGATTCAACTCCGTTTAGGACTGGGAAACAAACGCTAGCTCGCCTTGCAAGAAAACACACTCTGCTTTTGAGAAAACAGCACTCTTCTACTCTCCTGTGTTTCCTATAGGGCCAGAACATTGAGCTTGCTCAGAACAAAAGGAACTGTGCTTCCTACACACACGGGGCATATCTAGTTCAACTCTGCTTAGGAAACTGACAAGAACAGTAGCTTCTCTTCAGTCCAATACACTGTACTTGCTGGGAACAGACGCGAGTGCTATTTGCACTGTGTATGGCAATGGGAGCGCAATAGTGACTCTTCTTAGCAGAAAACAACTCTTGCTCGTAGGACCAGAAACTGCATGGGATTCAACTCCGTTTAGGACTGGGAAACAAACGCTAGCTCGCCTTGCAAGAAACACACTCTGCTTTTTGAGAAAACAGCACTCTTCTACTCTCCTGTGTTTCCTATAGGGCCAGATCATTGAGCTTGCTCAGAACAAAAGAAGTGTGTTTCCTACACACACGGGGCATATCTAGTTCAACTCTGCTTAGGAAACTGACAAGAACAGTAGCTTTCTCTTCAGTCCAATACACTGTACTTGCTGGGAACAGACCGCGAGTGCTATTTGCACTGTGTACTGGCAATGGGGAGCGCAATAGTGACTCTTCTTAGCAGAAAACAACTCTTGCTCGCAGGACCAGAAAACTGCATGGGATTCAACTCCGTTTAGGACTGGGAAACAAACGCTAGCTCGCCTTGCAAGAAAACACACTCTGCTTTTGAGAAAACAGCACTCTTCTACTCTCCTGTGTTTTCCTATAGGGCCAGAACAGTGAGCTTGCTCAGAACAAAAAGAACTGTGCTTCCTACACACACGGGGCATATCTAGTTCAACTCTGCTTAGGAAACTGACAAAAACAGTAGCTTCTCTTCAGTCCAATACACTGTACTTGCTGGGAACAGACGCGAGTGCTATTTGCACTGTGTATGGCAATGGGAGCGCAATAGTGACTCTTCTTAGCAGAAAACAACTCTTGCTCGTAGGAGCAGAAAACTGCATGCATGGGATTCAACTCCGTTTAGGGACTGGGAAACAAACGCTAGCTCGCCTTGCAAGGAAAACACACTCTGCTTTTGAGAAAACAGCACTCTTCTACTCTCCTGTGTTTCCTATAGGGCCAGAACAGTGAGCTTGCTCAGAACAAAAGAACTGTGCTTCCTACACACACGGGGCATATCTAGTTCAACTCTGCTTAGGAAACTGACAAAGACAGTAGCTTCTCTTCAGTCCAATACAACTGTACTTGCTGGAACAGACGCGAGTGCTATTTGCACTGTGTATGGCAATGGGAGCGCAATAGTGACTCCTCTTAGCAGAAAACAACTCTTGCTCGTAGGACCAGAAACTGCATGGGATTCAACTCCGTTTAGGACTGGGGAAACAAACGCTAGCTCGCCTTGCAAGAAACACACTCTGCTTTTGAGAAAACAGCACTCTTCTACTCTCCTGTGTTTCCTATAGGCCAGAACAGTGAGCTTGCTCAGAACAAAAGAACTGTGCTTCCTACACACCCGGGCATATCTAGTTCAACTCTGCTTAGGAAACTGACAAGAACAGTAGCTTCTCTTCAGTCCAATACACTGTACTTGCTGGGAACAGACGCGAGTGCTATTTGCACTGTGTATGGCAATGAAAGCGCAATAGTGACTCTTCTTAGCAGAAAACAACTCTTGCTCGTAGGACCAGAAACTGCATGGGATTCAACTCCGTTTAGGACTGGGAAACACACGCTAGCTCGCCTTGCAAGAAACACACTCTGCTTTTGAGAAAACAGCACTCTTCTACTCTCCTGTGTTTCCTATAGGACCAGAACAGTGAGCTTGCTCAGAACAAAAGAAACTGTGCTTCCTACACACACGGGGCATATCTAGTTCAACTCTGCTTAGGAAACTGACAAGAACAGTAGCTTCTCTTCAGTCCAATACACTGTACTTGCTGGGAACAGACGCGAGTGCTATTTGCACAGTGTATGGCAATGGGAGCGCAATAGTGACTCTTCTTAGCAGAAAACAACTCTTGCTCGTAGACCAGAAACTGCATGGGATTCAACTCCGTTTAGGACTGGGAAAACAAACGCTAGCTCGCCTTGCAAGAAACACACTCTGCTTTTGAGAAAACAGCACTCTTCTACTCTCCTGTGTTTCCTATAGGACCAGAACAGTGAGCTTGCTCAGAAACAAAAGAACTGTGCTTCCTACACACACGGGGCATATCTAGTTCAACTCTGCTTAGGAAACTGACAAGAACAGTAGCTTCTCTTCAGTCCAATACACTGTACTTGCTGGGAACAGACGCGAGTGCTATTTGCACAGTGTATGGCATTGGGAGCGCAATAGTGACTCTTCTTAGCAGAAAACAATCTCTGCTCGTAGGACCAGAAACTGCATGGGATTCAACTCCGTTTAGGACTGGGAAACAAACGCTAGCTCACCCTTGCAAGAAACACACTCTGCTTTTGAGAAAACAGCACTCTTCTACTCTCCTGTGTTTCCTATAGGGCCAGAACAGTGAGCTTGCTCAGAACAAAAGAACTGTGCTTCCTACACACACGGGGCCATATCTAGTTCAACTCTGCTTAGGAAACTGACAAGAACAGTAGCTTCTCTTCAGTCCAATACACTGTACTTGCTGGGAAACAGACGCGAGTGCTATTTGCACTGTGTATGGCAATGGGAGCGCAATAGTGACTCTTCTTAGCAGAAAACAACTCTTGCTCGTAGGACCAGAAACTGCATGGGATTCAACTCCGTTTAGGACTGGGAAACAAACGCTAGCTCCGCTTGCAAGAAACACACTCTGCTTTTGAGAAAAGAGCACTCTTCTACTCTCCTGTGTTTCCTATAGGGCCAGAACAGTGAGCTTGCCTCAGAACAAAAGAACTGTGCTTCCTACACACATGGGGCATATCTAGTTCAACTCTGCTTAGGAAAACTGACAAGAACAGTAGCTTCTCTTCAGTCCAATACACTGTACTTGCTGGGAACAGACGCGAGTGCTATTTGCACTGTCTATGGGCAATGGTGAGCGCAATAGTGACTCTTCTTAGCAGAAAACAACTCTTGCTCGTAGGACCAGAAACTGCATGGGATTCAACTCCGTTTAGGACTGGGAAACAAACGCTAGCTCGCTTGCAAGAAACACACTCTGCTTTTGAGAAAACAGCAACTCTTCTACTCTCCTGTGTTTTCCTATAGGGCCAGAACAGTGAGCTTTGCTCAGAACAAAAGAACTGTGCTTCCTACACACACGGGGCATATCTAGTTCAACTCTGCTTAGGAAACTGACAAGAACAGTAGCTTCTCTTCAATCCAATACACTGTACTTGCTGGGAACAGACCGCGAGTGCTATTTGCACTGTGTATGGCAAAGGGAGCGCAATAGTGACTCTTCTTTGGAGAAAACAACTCTTGCTAGTAGGAGCAGAAAATGCATGGGATTCAACTCAGTTTAGGACTGGGAAACAAACGCTAGCTCGCCTTGCAAGAAACACACTCCTGCTTTTGAGAAAACAGCACTCTTCTACTCTCCTGTGTTTCCTATAGGGCCAGAACATTGAGCTTGCTCAGAACAAAAGAACTGTGCTTCCTACACACACGGGGCATATCTAGTTCAACTCTGCTTAGGAAACTGACAAGAACAGTAGCTTCTCTTCAGTCCAATACACTGTACTTGCTGGGAACAGACGCGAGTGCTATTTGCACTGTTGTATGGCAATGGGAGCGCAATAGTGGACTCTTCTTAGCAGAAAACAACTCTTGCTCGTAGGAGCAGAAACTGCATGGGATTTCAACTCCGTTTAGGACTGGGAAACAAACGCTAGCTCGCCTTGCAAGAAAACACACCTCTGCTTTTGAGAAAAACAGCACTCTTCTACTCTCCTGTGTTTTCCTATAGGGGCCAGATCATTGAGCTTGCTCAGAACAAAAGAAGTGTGCTTCCTACACACACGGGGCATATCTAGTTCAACTCTGCTTAGGAAACTGACAAGAACAGTAGCTTCTCTTCAGTCCAATACATTGTACTTGCTGGGAACAGACGCGAGTGCCTATTTGCACTGTGTATGGCAATGGGAGCCGCAATAGTGACTCTTCTTAGCAGAAAACAACTCTTGCTCGTAGGACCCAGAAACTGCATGGGATTCAACTCCGTTTAGGACTGGGAAACAAACGCTAGCTCGCCTTGCAAGAAACACACTCTGCTTTTGAGAAACCAGCACTCTTCTACTCTCCTGTGTTTCCTATAGGACCAGAACAGTGAGCTTGCTCAGAACAAAAGAACTGTGCTTCCTACACACACGGGCATATCTAGTTCAACTCCTCTTAGGAAACTGACAAGAACAGTAGCTTCTCTTCAGTCCAATACACTGTACTTCCTGGGAACAGACGCGAGTGCTATTTGCACTGTGTATGGCAAAGGGAGCGCAATAGTGACTCTTCTTAGCAGAAAACAACTCTTGCTCCGTAGGACCAGAAACTGCATGGGATTCAACTCCTTTTAGGGACTGGGAAACAAACGCTAGCTCGCCTTGCAAGAAACACACTCTGCTTTTGAGAAAACAGCACTCTTCTACTCTCCTGTGTTTCCTATAGGGCCAGAACAGTGAGCTTGCTCAGAACAAAAGAACTGTGCTTCCTACACACACGGGGCATATCTAGTTCAACTCTGCTTAGGAAACTGACAAGAACAGTAGCTTCTCTTCAGTCCAATACACTGTACTTGCTGGGAACAGACGCGAGTGCTATTTGCACTGTGTATGGCAATGGGAGCGGCAATAGTGGACTCCTTCTTAGCAGAAAACAACTCTTGCTCGTAGGACCCAGAAACTGCATGGGATTCAACTCCGTTTAGGACTGGGAAACAAACGCTAGCTCGCCTTGCAAGAAACACACTCTGCTTTTGAGAAAACAGCACTCTTCTACTCTCCTGTGTTTCCTATAGGGCCAGAACAGTGAACTTGCTCAGAACAAAAGAACTGTGCTTCCCTACACACACGGGGCATATCTAGTTCAACTCTGCTTAGGAAACTGACAAGAACAGTAGCTTCTCTTCAGTCCAATACACTGTACTTGCTGGGAACAGACGCGAGTGCTATTTGCACTGTGTATGGCAATGGGAGCGCAATAGTGACTCTTCTTAGCAGAAAACAACTCTTGCTCGTAGGACCAGAAACTGCATGGGATTCAACTCCGTTTAGGACTGGGAAACAAACGCTAGCTCGCCTTGCAAGAAACACACTCTGCTTTTGAGAAAAGAGCACTCTTCTACTCTCCTGTGTTTCCTATAGGACCAGAACAGTGAGCTTGCTCAGAACAAAAGAACTGTGTTTCCTACACACACGGGGCATATCTAGTTTCAACTCTGCTTAGGAAACTGACAAGAAACAGTAGCTTCTCTTCAGTCCAATACACCTGTACTTGCTGGGAACAGACGCCAGTGCTATTTTGCACTGTGTATGGCAATGGGAGCGCAATAGTGACTCTTCTTAGCAGAAAACAACTCTTGCTCGTAGGACCAGAAACTGCATGGGATTCAACTCCGTTTAGGACTGGGGAAACAAACGCTAGCTCGCCTTGCAAGAAACACACCCTGCTTTTGAGAAAACAGCACTCTTCTACTCTCCTGTGTTTCCTATAGGACCAGAACAGTGAGCTTGCCTCAGAACAAAAAGAACTGTGCTTCCTACACACACGGGGCATATCTAGTTCAACTCTGCTTAGGAAACTGACAAGAACAGTAGCTTCTCTTCAGTCCAATACATTGTACTTGCTGGGAACAGACGCGAGTGCTATTTGCACTGTGTATGGCAATGGGAGCGCAATAGTGACTCTTCTTAGCAGAAAACAACTCTTGCTCGTAGGACCAGAAACTGCATGGGATTCAACTCCGTTTAGGACTGGGAAACAAACGCTAGCTCGCCTTGCAAGAAACACACTCTGCTTTTGAGAAAAAAGCACTCTTCTTACTCTCCTGTGTTTCCTATAGGGCCAGAACATTGAGCTTGCTCAGAACAAAAGAACTGTGCTTCCTACACACACGGGGCATATCTAGTTCAACTCTGCTTAGGAAACTGACAAGAACAGTAGCTTCTCTTCAGTCCAATACACTGTACTTGCTGGAACAGACGCGAGTGCTATTTGCACAGTGTATGGCAATGGGAGCGCAATAGTGACTCTTCTTAGCAGAAAACAACTCTTGCTCGTAGGACCAGAAACTGCATGGGATTCAACTCCGTTTAGGACTGGGAAACAAACGCTAGCTCGCCTTGCAAGAAACACACTCTGCTTTTGAGAAAACAGCACTCTTCTACTCTCCTGTGTTTCCTATAGGGCCAGAACAGTGAGCTTGCTCAGAACAAAAGAACTGTGCCTTCCTACACACACGGGGCATATCTAGTTCAACTCTGCTTAGGAAACTGACAAGAACAGTAGCTTCTCTTCAGTCCAATACACTGTACTTGCTGGGAACAGACGCGAGTGCTATTTGCACTGTGTATGGCAATGGGAGCGCAATAGTGACTCTTCTTAGGCAGAAAACAACTCTTGCTCGTAGGACCAGAAACTGCATGGGATTCAACTCCGTTTAGGACTGGGAAACAAACGCTAGCTCGCCTTGCAAGAAACACACTCTGCTTTTGAGAAAACAGCACTCTTCTACTCTCCTGTGTTTCCTATAGGGCCAGAACAGTGAGCTTGCTCAGAACAAAAGAACTGTGCTTCCTACACACACGGGGCATATCTAGTTCAACTCTGCTTAGGAAACTGACAAGAAACAGTAGCTTCTCTTCAGTCCAATACACTGTACTTGCTGGGAACAGACGCGAGTGCTATTTGCACTGTGTATGGCAATGGGAGCGCAATAGTGACCTCTTCTTTGGAGAAAACAACTCTTGCTAGTAGGAGCAGAAACTGCATGGGATTCAACTCCGTTTAGGACTGGGAAAAAAACGCTAGCTCGCCTTGCAAGAAAACACACTCTGCTTTTGAGAAAACAGCACTCTTCTACTCTCCTGTGTTTCCTATAGGGACCAGAACATTGAGCTTGCTCAGAACAAAAGAACTGTGCTTCCTACACACACGGGGCATATCTATTTCAACTCTGCTTAGGAAACTGACCAGAACAGTAGCTTCTCTTCAGTCCAATACACTGTACTTGCTGGGAACAGACGTCGAGTTGCCTATTTGCACTGTGTATGCAAATGGGAGCGCAATAGTGACTCTTCTTAGCAGAAAACAACTCTTGCTCGTAGGACCAGAAACTGCATGGATTCAACTCCGTTTAGGACTGGGAAAACAAACGCTAGCTCGCCTTGCAAGAAACACACTCTGCTTTTGAGAAAAGCAGCACTCTTCTACTCTCCTGTGTTTCCTATAGGGGACCAGAACAGTGAGCTTGCTCAGAACAAAAGAACTGTGTTTCCTACACACACGGGGCATATCTAGTTCAACTCTGCTTAGGAAACTGAGCAAGAAACAGTAGCTTCTCTTCAGTCCAATACACTGTACTTGCTGGGAACAGACGTGAGGTGCTATTTGCACTGTGTATGACAAAGGAGCGCAATAGTGACTCTTCTTAGCAGAAAACATCCCTTGCTCGTAGGACCAGAAACTGCATGTGATTCAACTCCATTTAGGACTGGGAAACAAACGCTAGCTCGCCTTCCAAGAAACACACTCTGCTTTTGAGAAAAGAGCACTCTTCTATTCTACTGTGTTTCCTATGGGGTCCGAACAGTGAGCTTGCTCAGACCAAAGAACTGTGCTTCCTACACACACGGGCCATATCTAGTTCAAGCTCTGCTTAGTAAACTGAGAAGAACACTAGCTCCTCTTCAGTCCAATACACTGTACTTGCTGGGAAAAGACGCGAGGTCTATTTGAACTGTGTATGACAAAGGGAGCGCAATAGTGACTCTTCTTAGCAGAAAAACATCCCTTGCTCGTAGGACCAGAAACCTGCATGTGATTCAACTCATTTAGGACTGGGAAACAAACGCTAGCTCGCCTTCCAAGAAACACACTCTGCTTTTGAGAAAAGGAGCACTCTTCTAGTCTACTGTGTTTCCTATGGGGTCCGAACAGTGAGCTTGCTCAGACCAAAAGACTGTGCTTCCTACACACACGGGCCATATCTAGTTCAACTCTGCTTAGTAAACTGAGAAGAACACTAGCTCCTCCTTCAGTCCAATACACTGTACTTGCTGGGAAAAGACGCGAGGTCTATTTGAACTGTGTATGACAAAGGGAGCGCAATAGTGACTCTTCTTAGCAGAAAACATCCCTTGCTCGTAGGACCAGAAACTGCATGTGATTCAACTCCATTTAGGACTGGGAAACAAACGCTAGCTCGCCTTCCAAGAAACACACTCTGCTTTTGAGAAAAGAGCACTCTTCTATTCTACTGTGTTTCCTATGGGGTCCGAACAGTGAGC
>NW_026737706.1:0-34005 GCF_949786415.1 Peromyscus eremicus | reverse complement strand
TTTCCCAGTCCTAAATGAGTTGAATCACATGCAGTTTCTGGTCCTACGAGCAAGAGTTGATTTCTGGTAAGAAGAGTCACTATTGTGCTCCCATTGCCATACACAGTGCAAATAGCACTGGCGTCTGTACCCAGCATGTACAGGGTATTGGACTGAAGAGGATCTACTGTTCTTTTCACTTTCCTAAGCAGAGTTGAACTAGATATGGCCCCTGTGTGTAGGAAGCACAGTTCTTTTGTTCTGAGCAAGCTCACTGTTCGGACCCCTTAGGAAACACAGTAGAGTAGAAGAGTGCTCTTTTCACAAAAGCAGAGTGTGTTTCTTGTAAGGCGAGCTATCGTTTGTTTCCCAGTCCTAAATGGAGTTGAATCACATGCAGTTTCTGGTCCTACGAGCAAGAGTTGTTTTCTGGTAAGAAGAGTCACTATTGCGCTCCCATTGTGACACACAGGGCAAATAGCACTGGCGTCTGTTCCCAGCATGTACAGTCTATTGGAATATACAGGTTCTACTGTTCTTGTCAGTTTCCTAAGCAGAATTGAACAAGATATGGCCCGTGTGTGTAGGAAGCACAGTTCTTTTGTTCTGAGCAAGCTCACATTTCGAACCCCATAGAAAACACAGTAGAGTAGAAGAGTGCATTTTTCTCAAAAGCAGAGGGTGTTTCTTGTAAGGTGAGCTAGCGTTTGTTTTCCAGTCCTAATTGGAGTAGAAATACACATGCAGTTTCTGGTCCTACGAGCAAGAGTTGTTTTCTGGTAAGAAGAGTCACTATTGCGCTCCCTTTGCCATACACAGTGCAAATAGCTCTCGCGTCTGTTCCCATCAAGTACAGTGTATTGGACTGAAGAGGAGCTAGTGTTCTTGTCAGTTTCCTAAGCAGAGTTGAACTAGATATGGCCCGTGTGTGTAGTAAGCACAGTTCTTTTGTTCTGAGCAACTTCACTGTTTGGACCCCATAGGAAACACAGTAGGGTAGAAGAGTGCTCTTTTGTCAAAAGCAGAGTCTGTTTCTTGTATGGCGAGCTAGCGTTTGTTTCCCAGTCCTAAATGGAGTTGAATCACATGCAGTTTCTGGTCCTACGAGCAAGAAATTTTTCTGGTAATAAGAGTCACTATTGTGCTCCCATTGTCATACTCAGGGCAAATAGCACTGGCCTCTGTTCCCAGCATGTACAGTGTATTGGACTGAAGAGGAGCTACTGTTCTTGTCAGGTTCCTAAGCAGAGTTGAACTAGATATGGCCCATGTGTGTAGGAAGCACAGTTCTTTTGTACTCAGCAAGCTCACTGTTCTGGCCCTATAGGAAACACAGGAGAGTAGAAGAGTGCTGTTTTCTCAAAAGCAGAGTGTGTTTCTTGCAAGGCGAGCTAGCGTTTGTTTCCCAGTCCTAAATGGAGTTGAATCCCATGCAGTTTCTGGTCCTACGAGCAAGAGTTGTTTTCTGCTAAGAAGAGTCACTATTGCGCTCCCATTGCCATACACAGTGCAAATAGCACTCGCGTCTGTTCCCAGCAAGTACAGTGTATTGGACTGAAGAGAAGCTACTGTTCTGGTCAGTTTCCTAAGCAGAGTTGAACTAGATATGCCCCGTGTGTAGGAAGCACAGTTCTTTTGTTCTGAGCAAGCTCACTGTTCTGTCCCTATAGGAAACACAGGAGAGTAGAAGAGTGCTGTTTTCTCAAAAGCAGAGTGTGTTTCTTGCAAGGCGAGCTAGCGTTTGTTTCCCAGTCCTAAATGGAGTTGAATCCCATGCAGATTCTGGTCCTACGAGCAAGAGTTGTTTTCTGCTAAGAAGAGTCACTATTGCGCTCCCATTGCCATACACAGTGCAAATAGCACTCGCGTCTGTTCCCAGCAAGTACAGTGTATTGGACTGAAGAGAAGCTACTGTTCTGGTCAGTTTCCTAAGCAGAGTTGAACTAGATATGCCCCGTGTGTGTAGGAAGCACAGTTCTTTTGTTCTGAGCAAGCTCACTGTTCTGGCCCTATAGGAAACACAGGAGAGTAGAAGAGTGCTGTTTTCTCAAAAGCAGAGTGTGTTTCTTGCAAGGCGAGCTAGCGTTTGTTTTCCAGTCCTAAACGGAGTTGAATCCCATGCAGTTTCTGGTCCTACGAGCAAGAGTTGTTTTCTGCTAAGAAGAGTCACTATTGCGCTCCCATTGCCATACACAGTGCAAATAGCACTCGCGTCTGTTCCCAGCAAGTACAGTGTATTGGACTGAAGAGAAGCTACTGTTCTGGTCAGTTTCCTAAGCAGAGTTGAACTAGATATGCCCCGTGTGTGTAGGAAGCACAGTTTTTTTGTTCTGAGCAAGCTCACTGTTCTGGCCCTATAGGAAACACAGGAGAGTAGAAGAGTGCTGTTTTCTCAAAAGCAGAGTGTGTTTCTTGCAAGGCGAGCTAGCGTTTGTTTCCCAGTCCTAAACGGAGTTGAATCCCATGCAGTTTCTGGTCCTACGAGCAAGAGTTGTTTCCTGCTAAGAAGAGTCACTATTGCGCTCCCATTGCCATACACAGTGCAAATAGCACTCGCGTCTGTTCCCAGCAAGTACAGTGTATTGGACTGAAGAGAAGCTACTGTTCTTGTCAGTTTCCTAAGCAGAGTTGAACTAGATATGCCCCGTGTGTGTAGGAAGCACAGTTCTTTTGTTCTGAGCAAGCTCACTGTTCTGGCCCTATAGGAAACACAGGAGAGTAGAAGAGTGCTGTTTTCTCAAAAGCAGAGTGTGTTTCTTGCAAGGCGAGCTAGCGTTTGTTTCCCAGTCCTAAACGGAGTTGAATCCCATGCAGTTTGTGGTCCTACGAGCAAGAGTTGTTTTCTGCTAAGAAGAGTCACTATTGCTCTCCCATTGCCATACACAGTACAAATAGCACTCGCGTCTGTTCCCAGCAAGTACAGTGTATTGGACTGAAGAGAAGCTACTGTTCTGGTCAGTTTCCTAAGCAGAGTTGAACTAGATATGCCCCGTGTGTGTAGGAAGCACAGTTCTTTGGTTCTGAGCAAGCTCACTGTTCTGGCCCTATAGGAAACACAGGAGAGTAGAAGAGTGCTGTTTTCTCAAAAGCAGAGTGTGTTTCTTGCAAGGCGAGCTAGCGTTTGTTTCCCAGTCCTAAACGGAGTTGAATCCCATGCAGTTTGTGGTCCTACGAGCAAGAGTTGTTTTCTGCTAAGAAGAGTCACTATTGCGCTCCCATTGCCATACACAGTACAAATAGCACTCGCGTCTGTTCCCAGCAAGTACAGTGTATTGGACTGAAGAGAAGCTACTGTTCTGGTCAGTTTCCTAAGCAGAGTTGAACTAGATATGCCCCGTGTGTGTAGGAAGCACAGTTCTTTGGTTCTGAGCAAGCTCACTGTTCTGGCCCTATAGGAAACACAGGAGAGTAGAAGAGTGCTCTTTTCTCAAAAGCAGAGTGTGTTTCTTGCAAGGCGAGCTAGCGTTTGTTTCCCAGTCCTAAACGGAGTTGAATCCCATGCAGTTTCTGGTCCTACGAGCAAGAGTTGTTTTCTGCTAAGAAGAGTCACTATTGCGCTCCCATTGCCATACACAGTGCAAATAGCACTCGCGTCTGTTCCCAGCAAGTACAGTGTATTGGACTGAAGAGAAGCTACTGTTCTTGTCAGTTTCCTAAGCAGAGTTGAACTAGATATGCCCCGTGTGTGTAGGAAGCACAGTTCTTTTGTTCTGAGCAAGCTCACTGTTCTGGCCCTATAGGAAACACAGGAGAGTAGAAGAGTGCTGTTTTCTCAAAAGCAGAGTGTGTTTCTTGCAAGGCGAGCTAGCGTTTGTTTCCCAGTCCTAAACGGAGTTGAATCCCATGCAGTTTGTGGTCCTACGAGCAAGAGTTGTTTTCTGCTAAGAAGAGTCACTATTGCTCTCCCATTGCCATACACAGTACAAATAGCACTCGCGTCTGTTCCCAGCAAGTACAGTGTATTGGACTGAAGAGAAGCTACTGTTCTGGTCAGTTTCCTAAGCAGAGTTGAACTAGATATGCCCCGTGTGTGTAGGAAGCACAGTTCTTTGGTTCTGAGCAAGCTCACTGTTCTGGCCCTATAGGAAACACAGGAGAGTAGAAGAGTGCTGTTTTCTCAAAAGCAGAGTGTGTTTCTTGCAAGGCGAGCTAGCGTTTGTTTCCCAGTCCTAAACGGAGTTGAATCCCATGCAGTTTGTGGTCCTACGAGCAAGAGTTGTTTTCTGCTAAGAAGAGTCACTATTGCGCTCCCATTGCCATACACAGTACAAATAGCACTCGCGTCTGTTCCCAGCAAGTACAGTGTATTGGACTGAAGAGAAGCTACTGTTCTGGTCAGTTTCCTAAGCAGAGTTGAACTAGATATGCCCCGTGTGTGTAGGAAGCACAGTTCTTTGGTTCTGAGCAAGCTCACTGTTCTGGCCCTATAGGAAACACAGGAGAGTAGAAGAGTGCTCTTTTCTCAAAAGCAGAGTGTGTTTCTTGCAAGGCGAGCTAGCGTTTGTTTCCCAGTCCTAAACGGAGTTGAATCCCATGCAGTTTCTGGTCCTACGAGCAAGAGTTGTTTTCTGCTAAGAAGAGTCACTATTGCGCTCCCATTGCCATACACAGTGCAAATAGCACTCGCGTCTGTTCCCAGCAAGTACAGTGTATTGGACTGAAGAGAAGCTACTGTTCTTGTCAGATTCCTAAGCAGAGTTGAACTAGATATGCCCCGTGTGTGTAGGAAGCACAGTTCTTTTGTTCTGAGCAAGCTCACTGTTCTGGCCCTATAGGAAACACAGGAGAGTAGAAGAGTGCTGTTTTCTCAAAAGCAGAGTGTGTTTCTTGCAAGGCGAGCTAGCGTTTGTTTCCCAGTCCTAAACGGAGTTGAATCCCATGCAGTTTCTGGTCCTACGAGCAAGAGTTGTTTTCTGCTAAGAAGAGTCACTATTGCGCTCCCATTGCCATACACAGTACAAATAGCACTCGCGTCTGTTCCCAGCAAGTACAGTGTATTGGACTGAAGAGAAGCTACTGTTCTGGTCAGTTTCCTAAGCAGAGTTGAACTAGATATGCCCCGTGTGTGTAGGAAGCACAGTTCTTTTGTTCTGAGCAAGCTCACTGTTCTGGCCCTATAGGAAACACAGGAGAGTAGAAGAGTGCTGTTTTCTCAAAAGCAGAGTGTGTTTCTTGCAAGGCGAGCTAGCGTTTGTTTCCCAGTCCTAAACGGAGTAGAATCCCATGCAGTTTCTGGTCCTACGAGCAAGAATTGTTTTCTGCTAAGAAGAGTCACTATTGCGCTCCCATTGCCATACACAGTGCAAATAGCACTCGCGTCTGTTCCCAGCAAGTACAGTGTATTGGACTGAAGAGAAGCTACTGTTCTTGTCAGTTTCCTAAGCAGAGTTGAACTAGATATGCCCCGTGTGTGTAGGAAGCACAGTTCTTTGGTTCTGAGCAAGCTCACTGTTCTGGCCCTATAGGAAACACAGGAGAGTAGAAGAGTGCTGTTTTCTCAAAAGCAGAGTGTGTTTCTTGCAAGGCGAGCTAGCGTTTGTTTCCCAGTCCTAAACGGAGTTGAATCCCATGCAGTTTGTGGTCCTACGAGCAAGAGTTGTTTTCTGCTAAGAAGAGTCACTATTGCGCTCCCATTGCCATACACAGTGCAAATAGCACTCGCGTCTGTTCCCAGCAAGTACAGTGTATTGGACTGAAGAGAAGCTACTGTTCTGGTCAGTTTCCTAAGCAGAGTTGAACTAGATATGCCCCGTGTGTGTAGGAAGCACAGTTCTTTTGTTCTGAGCAAGCTCACTGTTCTGGCCCTATAGGAAACACAGGAGAGTAGAAGAGTGCTGTTTTCTCAAAAGCAGAGTGTGTTTCTTGCAAGGCGAGCTAGCGTTTGTTTCCCAGTCCTAAACGGAGTTGAATCCCATGCAGTTTCTGGTCCTACGAGCAAGAGTTGTTTTCTGCTAAGAAGAGTCACTATTGCGCTCCCATTGCCATACACAGTGCAAATAGCACTCGCGTCTGTTCCCAGCAAGTACAGTGTATTGGACTGAAGAGAAGCTACTGTTCTTGTCAGTTTCCTAAGCAGAGTTGAACTAGATATGCCCCGTGTGTGTAGGAAGCACAGTTCTTTTGTTCTGAGCAAGCTCACTGTTCTGGCCCTATAGGAAACACAGGAGAGTAGGAGTGCTGTTTTCTCAAAAGCAGAGTGTGTTTCTTGCAAGGCGAGCTAGCGTTTGTTTCCCAGTCCTAAACGGAGTTGAATCCCATGCAGTTTCTGGTCCTACGAGCAAGAGTTGTTTTCTGCTAAGAAGAGTCACTATTGCGCTCCCATTGCCATACACAGTGCAAATAGCACTCGCGTCTGTTCCCAGCAAGTACAGTGTATTGGACTGAAGAGAAGCTACTGTTCTGGTCAGTTTCCTAAGCAGAGTTGAACTAGATATGCCCCATGTGTATAGGAAGCACAGTTCTTTTGTTCTGAGCAAGCTCACTGTTCTGGCCCTATAGGAAACACAGGAGAGTAGAAGAGTGCTGTTTTCTCAAAAGCAGAGTGTGTTTCTTGCAAGGCGAGCTAGCGTTTGTTTCCCAGTCCTAAACGGAGTTGAATCCCATGCAGTTTCTGGTCCTACGAGCAAGAGCTGTTTTCTGCTAGAAGAGTCACTATTGCGCTCCCATTGCCATACACAGTGCAAATAGCACTCGCGTCTGTTCCCAGCAAGTACAGTGTATTGGACTGAAGAGAAGCTACTGTTCTGGTCAGTTTCCTAAGCAGAGTTGAACTAGATATGCCCCGTGTGTGTAGGAAGCACAGTTCTTTTGTTCTGAGCAAGCTCACTGTTCTGGCCCTATAGGAAACACAGGAGAGTAGAAGAGTGCTGTTTTCTCAAAAGCAGAGTGTGTTTCTTGCAAGGCGAGCTGGCGTTTGTTTCCCAGTCCTAAACGGAGTTGAATCCCATGCAGTTTCTGGTCCTACGAGCAAGAGTTGTTTTCTGCTAAGAAGAGTCACTATTGCGCTCCCATTGCCATACACAGTGCAAATAGCACTCACGTCTGTTCCCAGCAAGTACAGTGTATTGGACTGAAGAGAAGCTACTCTTCTTGTCAGTTTCCTAAGCAGAGTTGAACTAGATATGCCCCGTGTGTGTAGGAAGCACAGTTCCTTTGTTCTGAGCAAGCTCACTGTTCTGGCCCTATAGGAAACACAGGAGAGTAGAAGAGTGCTGTTTTCTCAAAAGCAGAGTGTGTTTCTTGCAAGGCGAGCTAGCGTTTGTTTCCCAGTCCTAAACGGAGTTGAATCCCATGCAGTTTCTGGTCCTACGAGCAAGAGTTTTTTTCCGCTTAGAAGAGTCACTATTGCGCTCCCATTGCCATACACAGTGCAAATAGCACTCGCGTCTGTTCCCAGCAAGTACAGTGTATTGGACTGAAGAGAAGCTACTGTTCTGGTCAGTTTCCTAAGCAGAGTTGAACTAGATATGCCCCGTGTGTGTAGGAAGCACAGTTCTTTTGTTCTGAGCAAGCTCACTGTTCTGGCCCTATAGGAAACACAGGAGAGTAGAAGAGTGCTGTTTTCTCAAAAGCAGAGTGTGTTTCTTGCAAGGCGAGCTAGCGTTTGTTTCCCAGTCCTAAATGGAGTTGAATCCCATGCAGATTCTGGTCCTACGAGCAAGAGTTGTTTTCTGCTAAGAAGAGTCACTATTGCGCTCCCATTGCCATACACAGTGCAAATAGCACTCGCGTCTGTTCCCAGCAAGTACAGTGTATTGGACTGAAGAGAAGCTACTGTTCTGGTCAGTTTCCTAAGCAGAGTTGAACTAGATATGCCCCGTGTGTGTAGGAAGCACAGTTCTTTTGTTCTGAGCAAGCTCACTGTTCTGGCCCTATAGGAAACACAGGAGAGTAGAAGAGTGCTGTTTTCTCAAAAGCAGAGTGTGTTTCTTGCAAGGCGAGCTAGCGTTTGTTTCCCAGTCCTAAACGGAGTTGAATCCCATGCAGTTTCTGGTCCTACGAGCAAGAGTTGTTTTCTCCTAAGAAGAGTCACTATTGCGCTCCCATTGCCATACACAGTGCAAATAGCACTCGCGTCTGTTCCCAGCAAGTACAGTGTATTGGACTGAAGAGAAGCTACTGTTCTGGTCAGTTTCCTAAGCAGAGTTGAACTAGATATGCCCCGTGTGTGTAGGAAGCACAGTTTTTTTGTTCTGAGCAAGCTCACTGTTCTGGCCCTATAGGAAACACAGGAGAGTAGAAGAGTGCTGTTTTCTCAAAAGCAGAGTGTGTTTCTTGCAAGGCGAGCTAGCGTTTGTTTCCCAGTCCTAAACGGAGTTGAATCCCATGCAGTTTCTGGTCCTACGAGCAAGAGTTGTTTTCTGCTAAGAAGAGTCACTATTGCGCTCCCATTGCCATACACAGTGCAAATAGCACTCGCGTCTGTTCCCAGCAAGTACAGTGTATTGGACTGAAGAGAAGCTACTGTTCTTGTCAGTTTCCTAAGCAGAGTTGAACTAGATATGCCCCGTGTGTGTAGGAAGCACAGTTCTTTTGTTCTGAGCAAGCTCACTGTTCTGGCCCTATAGGAAACACAGGAGAGTAGAAGAGTGCTGTTTTCTCAAAAGCAGAGTGTGTTTCTTGCAAGGCGAGCTAGCGTTTGTTTCCCAGTCCTAAACGGAGTTGAATCCCATGCAGTTTGTGGTCCTACGAGCAAGAGTTGTTTTCTGCTAAGAAGAGTCACTATTGCTCTCCCATTGCCATACACAGTACAAATAGCACTCGCGTCTGTTCCCAGCAAGTACAGTGTATTGGACTGAAGAGAAGCTACTGTTCTGGTCAGTTTCCTAAGCAGAGTTGAACTAGATATGCCCCGTGTGTGTAGGAAGCACAGTTCTTTGGTTCTGAGCAAGCTCACTGTTCTGGCCCTATAGGAAACACAGGAGAGTAGAAGAGTGCTGTTTTCTCAAAAGCAGAGTGTGTTTCTTGCAAGGCGAGCTAGCGTTTGTTTCCCAGTCCTAAACGGAGTTGAATCCCATGCAGTTTGTGGTCCTACGAGCAAGAGTTGTTTTCTGCTAAGAAGAGTCACTATTGCGCTCCCATTGCCATACACAGTGCAAATAGCACTCGCGTCTGTTCCCAGCAAGTACAGTGTATTGGACTGAAGAGAAGCTACTGTTCTGGTCAGTTTCCTAAGCAGAGTTGAACTAGATATGCCCCGTGTGTGTAGGAAGCACAGTTCTTTTGTTCTGAGCAAGCTCACTGTTCTGGCCCTATAGGAAACACAGGAGAGTAGAAGAGTGCTGTTTTCTCAAAAGCAGAGTGTGTTTCTTGCAAGGCGAGCTAGCGTTTGTTTCCCAGTCCTAAACGGAGTTGAATCCCATGCAGTTTCTGGTCCTACGAGCAAGAGTTGTTTTCTGCTAAGAAGAGTCACTATTGCGCTCCCATTGCCATACACAGTGCAAATAGCACTCGCGTCTGTTCCCAGCAAGTACAGTGTATTGGACTGAAGAGAAGCTACTGTTCTTGTCAGATTCCTAAGCAGAGTTGAACTAGATATGCCCCGTGTGTGTAGGAAGCACAGTTCTTTTGTTCTGAGCAAGCTCACTGTTCTGGCCCTATAGGAAACACAGGAGAGTAGAAGAGTGCTGTTTTCTCAAAAGCAGAGTGTGTTTCTTGCAAGGCGAGCTAGCGTTTGTTTCCCAGTCCTAAACGGAGTTGAATCCCATGCAGTTTCTGGTCCTACGAGCAAGAGTTGTTTTCTGCTAAGAAGAGTCACTATTGCGCTCCCATTGCCATACACAGTGCAAATAGCACTCGCGTCTGTTCCCAGCAAGTACAGTGTATTGGACTGAAGAGAAGCTACTGTTCTTGTCAGTTTCCTAAGCAGAGTTGAACTAGATATGCCCCGTGTGTGTAGGAAGCACAGTTCTTTTGTTCTGAGCAAGCTCACTGTTCTGGCCCTATAGGAAACACAGGAGAGTAGGAGTGCTGTTTTCTCAAAAGCAGAGTGTGTTTCTTGCAAGGCGAGCTAGCGTTTGTTTCCCAGTCCTAAACGGAGTTGAATCCCATGCAGTTTCTGGTCCTACGAGCAAGAGTTGTTTTCTGCTAAGAAGAGTCACTATTGCGCTCCCATTGCCATACACAGTGCAAATAGCACTCGCGTCTGTTCCCAGCAAGTACAGTGTATTGGACTGAAGAGAAGCTACTGTTCTGGTCAGTTTCCTAAGCAGAGTTGAACTAGATATGCCCCGTGTGTATAGGAAGCACAGTTCTTTTGTTCTGAGCAAGCTCACTGTTCTGGCCCTATAGGAAACACAGGAGAGTAGAAGAGTGCTGTTTTCTCAAAAGCAGAGTGTGTTTCTTGCAAGGCGAGCTAGCGTTTGTTTCCCAGTCCTAAACGGAGTTGAATCCCATGCAGTTTCTGGTCCTACGAGCAAGAGCTGTTTTCTGCTAGAAGAGTCACTATTGCGCTCCCATTGCCATACACAGTGCAAATAGCACTCGCGTCTGTTCCCAGCAAGTACAGTGTATTGGACTGAAGAGAAGCTACTGTTCTGGTCAGTTTCCTAAGCAGAGTTGAACTAGATATGCCCCGTGTGTGTAGGAAGCACAGTTCTTTTGTTCTGAGCAAGCTCACTGTTCTGGCCCTATAGGAAACACAGGAGAGTAGAAGAGTGCTGTTTTCTCAAAAGCAGAGTGTGTTTCTTGCAAGGCGAGCTGGCGTTTGTTTCCCAGTCCTAAACGGAGTTGAATCCCATGCAGTTTCTGGTCCTACGAGCAAGAGTTGTTTTCTGCTAAGAAGAGTCACTATTGCGCTCCCATTGCCATACACAGTGCAAATAGCACTCACGTCTGTTCCCAGCAAGTACAGTGTATTGGACTGAAGAGAAGCTACTCTTCTTGTCAGTTTCCTAAGCAGAGTTGAACTAGATATGCCCCGTGTGTGTAGGAAGCACAGTTCCTTTGTTCTGAGCAAGCTCACTGTTCTGGCCCTATAGGAAACACAGGAGAGTAGAAGAGTGCTGTTTTCTCAAAAGCAGAGTGTGTTTCTTGCAAGGCGAGCTAGCGTTTGTTTCCCAGTCCTAAACGGAGTTGAATCCCATGCAGTTTCTGGTCCTACGAGCAAGAGTTTTTTTCCGCTTAGAAGAGTCACTATTGCGCTCCCATTGCCATACACAGTGCAAATAGCACTCGCGTCTGTTCCCAGCAAGTACAGTGTATTGGACTGAAGAGAAGCTACTGTTCTGGTCAGTTTCCTAAGCAGAGTTGAACTAGATATGCCCCGTGTGTGTAGGAAGCACAGTTCTTTTGTTCTGAGCAAGCTCACTGTTCTGGCCCTATAGGAAACACAGGAGAGTAGAAGAGTGCTGTTTTCTCAAAAGCAGAGTGTGTTTCTTGCAAGGCGAGCTAGCGTTTGTTTCCCAGTCCTAAATGGAGTTGAATCCCATGCAGATTCTGGTCCTACGAGCAAGAGTTGTTTTCTGCTAAGAAGAGTCACTATTGCGCTCCCATTGCCATACACAGTGCAAATAGCACTCGCGTCTGTTCCCAGCAAGTACAGTGTATTGGACTGAAGAGAAGCTACTGTTCTGGTCAGTTTCCTAAGCAGAGTTGAACTAGATATGCCCCGTGTGTGTAGGAAGCACAGTTCTTTTGTTCTGAGCAAGCTCACTGTTCTGGCCCTATAGGAAACACAGGAGAGTAGAAGAGTGCTGTTTTCTCAAAAGCAGAGTGTGTTTCTTGCAAGGCGAGCTAGCGTTTGTTTCCCAGTCCTAAACGGAGTTGAATCCCATGCAGTTTCTGGTCCTACGAGCAAGAGTTGTTTTCTCCTAAGAAGAGTCACTATTGCGCTCCCATTGCCATACACAGTGCAAATAGCACTCCCGTCTGTTCCCAGCAAGTACAGTGTATTGGACTGAAGAGAAGCTACTGTTCTGGTCAGTTTCCTAAGCAGAGTTGAACTAGATATGCCCCGTGTGTGTAGGAAGCACAGTTTTTTTGTTCTGAGCAAGCTCACTGTTCTGGCCCTATAGGAAACACAGGAGAGTAGAAGAGTGCTGTTTTCTCAAAAGCAGAGTGTGTTTCTTGCAAGGCGAGCTAGCGTTTGTTTCCCAGTCCTAAACGGAGTTGAATCCCATGCAGTTTCTGGTCCTACGAGCAAGAGTTGTTTTCTGCTAAGAAGAGTCACTATTGCGCTCCCATTGCCATACACAGTGCAAATAGCACTCGCGTCTGTTCCCAGCAAGTACAGTGTATTGGACTGAAGAGAAGCTACTGTTCTTGTCAGTTTCCTAAGCAGAGTTGAACTAGATATGCCCCGTGTGTGTAGGAAGCACAGTTCTTTTGTTCTGAGCAAGCTCACTGTTCTGGCCCTATAGGAAACACAGGAGAGTAGAAGAGTGCTGTTTTCTCAAAAGCAGAGTGTGTTTCTTGCAAGGCGAGCTAGCGTTTGTTTCCCAGTCCTAAACGGAGTTGAATCCCATGCAGTTTGTGGTCCTACGAGCAAGAGTTGTTTTCTGCTAAGAAGAGTCACTATTGCTCTCCCATTGCCATACACAGTACAAATAGCACTCGCGTCTGTTCCCAGCAAGTACAGTGTATTGGACTGAAGAGAAGCTACTGTTCTGGTCAGTTTCCTAAGCAGAGTTGAACTAGATATGCCCCGTGTGTGTAGGAAGCACAGTTCTTTGGTTCTGAGCAAGCTCACTGTTCTGGCCCTATAGGAAACACAGGAGAGTAGAAGAGTGCTGTTTTCTCAAAAGCAGAGTGTGTTTCTTGCAAGGCGAGCTAGCGTTTGTTTCCCAGTCCTAAACGGAGTTGAATCCCATGCAGTTTGTGGTCCTACGAGCAAGAGTTGTTTTCTGCTAAGAAGAGTCACTATTGCGCTCCCATTGCCATACACAGTGCAAATAGCACTCGCGTCTGTTCCCAGCAAGTACAGTGTATTGGACTGAAGAGAAGCTACTGTTCTGGTCAGTTTCCTAAGCAGAGTTGAACTAGATATGCCCCGTGTGTGTAGGAAGCACAGTTCTTTTGTTCTGAGCAAGCTCACTGTTCTGGCCCTATAGGAAACACAGGAGAGTAGAAGAGTGCTGTTTTCTCAAAAGCAGAGTGTGTTTCTTGCAAGGCGAGCTAGCGTTTGTTTCCCAGTCCTAAACGGAGTTGAATCCCATGCAGTTTCTGGTCCTACGAGCAAGAGTTGTTTTCTGCTAAGAAGAGTCACTATTGCGCTCCCATTGCCATACACAGTGCAAATAGCACTCGCGTCTGTTCCCAGCAAGTACAGTGTATTGGACTGAAGAGAAGCTACTGTTCTTGTCAGATTCCTAAGCAGAGTTGAACTAGATATGCCCCGTGTGTGTAGGAAGCACAGTTCTTTTGTTCTGAGCAAGCTCACTGTTCTGGCCCTATAGGAAACACAGGAGAGTAGAAGAGTGCTGTTTTCTCAAAAGCAGAGTGTGTTTCTTGCAAGGCGAGCTAGCGTTTGTTTCCCAGTCCTAAACGGAGTTGAATCCCATGCAGTTTCTGGTCCTACGAGCAAGAGTTGTTTTCTGCTAAGAAGAGTCACTATTGCGCTCCCATTGCCATACACAGTGCAAATAGCACTCGCGTCTGTTCCCAGCAAGTACAGTGTATTGGACTGAAGAGAAGCTACTGTTCTTGTCAGTTTCCTAAGCAGAGTTGAACTAGATATGCCCCGTGTGTGTAGGAAGCACAGTTCTTTTGTTCTGAGCAAGCTCACTGTTCTGGCCCTATAGGAAACACAGGAGAGTAGGAGTGCTGTTTTCTCAAAAGCAGAGTGTGTTTCTTGCAAGGCGAGCTAGCGTTTGTTTCCCAGTCCTAAACGGAGTTGAATCCCATGCAGTTTCTGGTCCTACGAGCAAGAGTTGTTTTCTGCTAAGAAGAGTCACTATTGCGCTCCCATTGCCATACACAGTGCAAATAGCACTCGCGTCTGTTCCCAGCAAGTACAGTGTATTGGACTGAAGAGAAGCTACTGTTCTGGTCAGTTTCCTAAGCAGAGTTGAACTAGATATGCCCCGTGTGTATAGGAAGCACAGTTCTTTTGTTCTGAGCAAGCTCACTGTTCTGGCCCTATAGGAAACACAGGAGAGTAGAAGAGTGCTGTTTTCTCAAAAGCAGAGTGTGTTTCTTGCAAGGCGAGCTAGCGTTTGTTTCCCAGTCCTAAACGGAGTTGAATCCCATGCAGTTTCTGGTCCTACGAGCAAGAGCTGTTTTCTGCTAGAAGAGTCACTATTGCGCTCCCATTGCCATACACAGTGCAAATAGCACTCGCGTCTGTTCCCAGCAAGTACAGTGTATTGGACTGAAGAGAAGCTACTGTTCTGGTCAGTTTCCTAAGCAGAGTTGAACTAGATATGCCCCGTGTGTGTAGGAAGCACAGTTCTTTTGTTCTGAGCAAGCTCACTGTTCTGGCCCTATAGGAAACACAGGAGAGTAGAAGAGTGCTGTTTTCTCAAAAGCAGAGTGTGTTTCTTGCAAGGCGAGCTGGCGTTTGTTTCCCAGTCCTAAACGGAGTTGAATCCCATGCAGTTTCTGGTCCTACGAGCAAGAGTTGTTTTCTGCTAAGAAGAGTCACTATTGCGCTCCCATTGCCATACACAGTGCAAATAGCACTCACGTCTGTTCCCAGCAAGTACAGTGTATTGGACTGAAGAGAAGCTACTCTTCTTGTCAGTTTCCTAAGCAGAGTTGAACTAGATATGCCCCGTGTGTGTAGGAAGCACAGTTCCTTTGTTCTGAGCAAGCTCACTGTTCTGGCCCTATAGGAAACACAGGAGAGTAGAAGAGTGCTGTTTTCTCAAAAGCAGAGTGTGTTTCTTGCAAGGCGAGCTAGCGTTTGTTTCCCAGTCCTAAACGGAGTTGAATCCCATGCAGTTTCTGGTCCTACGAGCAAGAGTTGTTTTCTGCTAAGAAGAGTCACTATTGCGCTCCCATTGCCATACACAGTACAAATAGCACTCGCGTCTGTTCCCAGCAAGTACAGTGTATTGGACTGAAGAGAAGCTACTGTTCTGGTCAGTTTCCTAAGCAGAGTTGAACTAGATATGCCCCGTGTGTGTAGGAAGCACAGTTCTTTTGTTCTGAGCAAGCTCACTGTTCTGGCCCTATAGGAAACACAGGAGAGTAGAAGAGTGCTGTTTTCTCAAAAGCAGAGTGTGTTTCTTGCAAGGCGAGCTAGCGTTTGTTTCCCAGTCCTAAACGGAGTAGAATCCCATGCAGTTTCTGGTCCTACGAGCAAGAATTGTTTTCTGCTAAGAAGAGTCACTATTGCGCTCCCATTGCCATACACAGTGCAAATAGCACTCGCGTCTGTTCCCAGCAAGTACAGTGTATTGGACTGAAGAGAAGCTACTGTTCTTGTCAGTTTCCTAAGCAGAGTTGAACTAGATATGCCCCGTGTGTGTAGGAAGCACAGTTCTTTGGTTCTGAGCAAGCTCACTGTTCTGGCCCTATAGGAAACACAGGAGAGTAGAAGAGTGCTGTTTTCTCAAAAGCAGAGTGTGTTTCTTGCAAGGCGAGCTAGCGTTTGTTTCCCAGTCCTAAACGGAGTTGAATCCCATGCAGTTTGTGGTCCTACGAGCAAGAGTTGTTTTCTGCTAAGAAGAGTCACTATTGCGCTCCCATTGCCATACACAGTGCAAATATCACTCGCGTCTGTTCCCAGCAAGTACAGTGTATTGGACTGAAGAGAAGCTACTGTTCTGGTCAGTTTCCTAAGCAGAGTTGAACTAGATATGCCCCGTGTGTGTAGGAAGCACAGTTCTTTTGTTCTGAGCAAGCTCACTGTTCTGGCCCTATAGGAAACACAGGAGAGTAGAAGAGTGCTGTTTTCTCAAAAGCAGAGTGTGTTTCTTGCAAGGCGAGCTAGCGTTTGTTTCCCAGTCCTAAACGGAGTTGAATCCCATGCAGTTTCTGGTCCTATGAGCAAGAGTTGTTTTCTGCTAAGAAGAGTCACTATTGCGCTCCCATTGCCATACACAGTGCAAATAGCACTCGCGTCTGTTCCCAGCAAGTACAGTGTATTGGACTGAAGAGAAGCTACTGTTCTTGTCAGTTTCCTAAGCAGAGTTGAACTAGATATGCCCCGTGTGTGTAGGAAGCACAGTTCTTTTGTTCTGAGCAAGCTCACTGTTCTGGCCCTATAGGAAACACAGGAGAGTAGGAGTGCTGTTTTCTCAAAAGCAGAGTGTGTTTCTTGCAAGGCGAGCTAGCGTTTGTTTCCCAGTCCTAAACGGAGTTGAATCCCATGCAGTTTCTGGTCCTACGAGCAAGAGTTGTTTTCTGCTAAGAAGAGTCACTATTGCGCTCCCATTGCCATACACAGTGCAAATAGCACTCGCGTCTGTTCCCAGCAAGTACAGTGTATTGGACTGAAGAGAAGCTACTGTTCTGGTCAGTTTCCTAAGCAGAGTTGAACTAGATATGCCCCGTGTGTGTAGGAAGCACAGTTCTTTGGTTCTGAGCAAGCTCACTGTTCTGGCCCTATAGGAAACACAGGAGAGTAGAAGAGTGCTGTTTTCTCAAAAGCAGAGTGTGTTTCTTGCAAGGCGAGCTAGCGTTTGTTTCCCAGTCCTAAACGGAGTTGAATCCCATGCAGTTTGTGGTCCTACGAGCAAGAGTTGTTTTCTGCTAAGAAGAGTCACTATTGCGCTCCCATTGCCATACACAGTGCAAATATCACTCGCGTCTGTTCCCAGCAAGTACAGTGTATTGGACTGAAGAGAAGCTACTGTTCTGGTCAGTTTCCTAAGCAGAGTTGAACTAGATATGCCCCGTGTGTGTAGGAAGCACAGTTCTTTTGTTCTGAGCAAGCTCACTGTTCTGGCCCTATAGGAAACACAGGAGAGTAGAAGAGTGCTGTTTTCTCAAAAGCAGAGTGTGTTTCTTGCAAGGCGAGCTAGCGTTTGTTTCCCAGTCCTAAACGGAGTTGAATCCCATGCAGTTTCTGGTCCTATGAGCAAGAGTTGTTTTCTGCTAAGAAGAGTCACTATTGCGCTCCCATTGCCATACACAGTGCAAATAGCACTCGCGTCTGTTCCCAGCAAGTACAGTGTATTGGACTGAAGAGAAGCTACTGTTCTTGTCAGTTTCCTAAGCAGAGTTGAACTAGATATGCCCCGTGTGTGTAGGAAGCACAGTTCTTTTGTTCTGAGCAAGCTCACTGTTCTGGCCCTATAGGAAACACAGGAGAGTAGGAGTGCTGTTTTCTCAAAAGCAGAGTGTGTTTCTTGCAAGGCGAGCTAGCGTTTGTTTCCCAGTCCTAAACGGAGTTGAATCCCATGCAGTTTCTGGTCCTACGAGCAAGAGTTGTTTTCTGCTAAGAAGAGTCACTATTGCGCTCCCATTGCCATACACAGTGCAAATAGCACTCGCGTCTGTTCCCAGCAAGTACAGTGTATTGGACTGAAGAGAAGCTACTGTTCTGGTCAGTTTCCTAAGCAGAGTTGAACTAGATATGCCCCGTGTGTATAGGAAGCACAGTTCTTTTGTTCTGAGCAAGCTCACTGTTCTGGCCCTATAGGAAACACAGGAGAGTAGAAGAGTGCTGTTTTCTCAAAAGCAGAGTGTGTTTCTTGCAAGGCGAGCTAGCGTTTGTTTCCCAGTCCTAAACGGAGTTGAATCCCATGCAGTTTCTGGTCCTACGAGCAAGAGCTCTTTTCTGCTAGAAGAGTCACTATTGCGCTCCCATTGCCATACACAGTGCAAATAGCACTCGCGTCTGTTCCCAGCAAGTACAGTGTATTGGACTGAAGAGAAGCTACTGTTCTGGTCAGTTTCCTAAGCAGAGTTGAACTAGATATGCCCCGTGTGTGTAGGAAGCACAGTTTTTTTGTTCTGAGCAAGCTCACTGTTCTGGCCCTATAGGAAACACAGGATAGTAGAAGAGTGCTGTTTTCTCAAAAGCAGAGTGTGTTTCTTGCAAGGCGAGCTAGCGTTTGTTTCCCAGTCCTAAACGGAGTTGAATCCCATGCAGTTTCTGGTCCTACGAGCAAGAGTTGTTTTCTGCTAAGAAGAGTCACTATTCCGCTCCCATTGCCATACACAGTGCAAATAGCACTCGCGTCTGTTCCCAGCAAGTACAGTGTATTGGACTGAAGAGAAGCTACTGTTCTGGTCAGTTTCCTAAGCAGAGTTGAACTAGATATGCCCCGTGTGTGTAGGAAGCACAGTTCTTTTGTTCTGAGCAAGCTCACTGTTCTGGCCCTATAGGAAACACAGGAGAGTAGAAGAGTGCTGTTTTCTCAAAAGCAGAGTGTGTTTCTTGCAAGGCGAGCTAGCGTTTGTTTCCCAGTCCTAAACGGAGTTGAATCCCATGCAGTTTCTGGTCCTACGAGCAAGAGTTGTTTTCTGCTAAGAAGAGTCACTATTGCGCTCCCATTGCCATACACAGTGCAAATAGCACTCGCGTCTGTTCCCAGCAAGTACAGTGTATTGGACTGAAGAGAAGCTACTGTTCTTGTCAGTTTCCTAAGCAGAGTTGAACTAGATATGCCCCGTGTGTGTAGGAAGCACAGTTCTTTGGTTCTGAGCAAGCTCACTGTTCTGGCCCTATAGGAAACACAGGAGAGTAGAAGAGTGCTGTTTTCTCAAAAGCAGAGTGTGTTTCTTGCAAGGCGAGCTAGCGTTTGTTTCCCAGTCCTAAACGGAGTTGAATCCCATGCAGTTTGTGGTCCTACGAGCAAGAGTTGTTTTCTGCTAAGAAGAGTCACTATTGCGCTCCCATTGCCATACACAGTGCAAATATCACTCGCGTCTGTTCCCAGCAAGTACAGTGTATTGGACTGAAGAGAAGCTACTGTTCTGGTCAGTTTCCTAAGCAGAGTTGAACTAGATATGCCCCGTGTGTGTAGGAAGCACAGTTCTTTTGTTCTGAGCAAGCTCACTGTTCTGGCCCTATAGGAAACACAGGAGAGTAGAAGAGTGCTGTTTTCTCAAAAGCAGAGTGTGTTTCTTGCAAGGCGAGCTAGCGTTTGTTTCCCAGTCCTAAACGGAGTTGAATCCCATGCAGTTTCTGGTCCTATGAGCAAGAGTTGTTTTCTGCTAAGAAGAGTCACTATTGCGCTCCCATTGCCATACACAGTGCAAATAGCACTCGCGTCTGTTCCCAGCAAGTACAGTGTATTGGACTGAAGAGAAGCTACTGTTCTTGTCAGTTTCCTAAGCAGAGTTGAACTAGATATGCCCCGTGTGTGTAGGAAGCACAGTTCTTTTGTTCTGAGCAAGCTCACTGTTCTGGCCCTATAGGAAACACAGGAGAGTAGGAGTGCTGTTTTCTCAAAAGCAGAGTGTGTTTCTTGCAAGGCGAGCTAGCGTTTGTTTCCCAGTCCTAAACGGAGTTGAATCCCATGCAGTTTCTGGTCCTACGAGCAAGAGTTGTTTTCTGCTAAGAAGAGTCACTATTGCGCTCCCATTGCCATACACAGTGCAAATAGCACTCGCGTCTGTTCCCAGCAAGTACAGTGTATTGGACTGAAGAGAAGCTACTGTTCTGGTCAGTTTCCTAAGCAGAGTTGAACTAGATATGCCCCGTGTGTGTAGGAAGCACAGTTCTTTGGTTCTGAGCAAGCTCACTGTTCTGGCCCTATAGGAAACACAGGAGAGTAGAAGAGTGCTGTTTTCTCAAAAGCAGAGTGTGTTTCTTGCAAGGCGAGCTAGCGTTTGTTTCCCAGTCCTAAACGGAGTTGAATCCCATGCAGTTTGTGGTCCTACGAGCAAGAGTTGTTTTCTGCTAAGAAGAGTCACTATTGCGCTCCCATTGCCATACACAGTGCAAATATCACTCGCGTCTGTTCCCAGCAAGTACAGTGTATTGGACTGAAGAGAAGCTACTGTTCTGGTCAGTTTCCTAAGCAGAGTTGAACTAGATATGCCCCGTGTGTGTAGGAAGCACAGTTCTTTTGTTCTGAGCAAGCTCACTGTTCTGGCCCTATAGGAAACACAGGAGAGTAGAAGAGTGCTGTTTTCTCAAAAGCAGAGTGTGTTTCTTGCAAGGCGAGCTAGCGTTTGTTTCCCAGTCCTAAACGGAGTTGAATCCCATGCAGTTTCTGGTCCTATGAGCAAGAGTTGTTTTCTGCTAAGAAGAGTCACTATTGCGCTCCCATTGCCATACACAGTGCAAATAGCACTCGCGTCTGTTCCCAGCAAGTACAGTGTATTGGACTGAAGAGAAGCTACTGTTCTTGTCAGTTTCCTAAGCAGAGTTGAACTAGATATGCCCCGTGTGTGTAGGAAGCACAGTTCTTTTGTTCTGAGCAAGCTCACTGTTCTGGCCCTATAGGAAACACAGGAGAGTAGGAGTGCTGTTTTCTCAAAAGCAGAGTGTGTTTCTTGCAAGGCGAGCTAGCGTTTGTTTCCCAGTCCTAAACGGAGTTGAATCCCATGCAGTTTCTGGTCCTACGAGCAAGAGTTGTTTTCTGCTAAGAAGAGTCACTATTGCGCTCCCATTGCCATACACAGTGCAAATAGCACTCGCGTCTGTTCCCAGCAAGTACAGTGTATTGGACTGAAGAGAAGCTACTGTTCTGGTCAGTTTCCTAAGCAGAGTTGAACTAGATATGCCCCGTGTGTATAGGAAGCACAGTTCTTTTGTTCTGAGCAAGCTCACTGTTCTGGCCCTATAGGAAACACAGGAGAGTAGAAGAGTGCTGTTTTCTCAAAAGCAGAGTGTGTTTCTTGCAAGGCGAGCTAGCGTTTGTTTCCCAGTCCTAAACGGAGTTGAATCCCATGCAGTTTCTGGTCCTACGAGCAAGAGCTCTTTTCTGCTAGAAGAGTCACTATTGCGCTCCCATTGCCATACACAGTGCAAATAGCACTCGCGTCTGTTCCCAGCAAGTACAGTGTATTGGACTGAAGAGAAGCTACTGTTCTGGTCAGTTTCCTAAGCAGAGTTGAACTAGATATGCCCCGTGTGTGTAGGAAGCACAGTTTTTTTGTTCTGAGCAAGCTCACTGTTCTGGCCCTATAGGAAACACAGGATAGTAGAAGAGTGCTGTTTTCTCAAAAGCAGAGTGTGTTTCTTGCAAGGCGAGCTAGCGTTTGTTTCCCAGTCCTAAACGGAGTTGAATCCCATGCAGTTTCTGGTCCTACGAGCAAGAGTTGTTTTCTGCTAAGAAGAGTCACTATTCCGCTCCCATTGCCATACACAGTGCAAATAGCACTCGCGTCTGTTCCCAGCAAGTACAGTGTATTGGACTGAAGAGAAGCTACTGTTCTGGTCAGTTTCCTAAGCAGAGTTGAACTAGATATGCCCCGTGTGTGTAGGAAGCACAGTTCTTTTGTTCTGAGCAAGCTCACTGTTCTGGCCCTATAGGAAACACAGGAGAGTAGAAGAGTGCTGTTTTCTCAAAAGCAGAGTGTGTTTCTTGCAAGGCGAGCTAGCGTTTGTTTCCCAGTCCTAAACGGAGTTGAATCCCATGCAGTTTCTGGTCCTACGAGCAAGAGTTGTTTTCTGCTAAGAAGAGTCACTATTGCGCTCCCATTGCCATACACTGTGCAAATAGCACTCGCGTCTGTTCCCAGCAAGTACAGTGTATTGGACTGAAGAGAAGCTACTGTTCTGGTCAGTTTCCTAAGCAGAGTTGAACTAGATATGCCCCGTGTGTGTAGGAAGCACAGTTTTTTTGTTCTGAGCAAGCTCACTGTTCTGGCCCTATAGGAAACACAGGAGAGTAGAAGAGTGCTGTTTTCTCAAAAGCAGAGTGTGTTTCTTGCAAGGCGAGCTAGCGTTTGTTTCCCAGTCCTAAACGGAGTTGAATCCCATGCAGTTTCTGGTCCTACGAGCAAGAGTTGTTTTCTGCTAAGAAGAGTCACTATTGCGCTCCCATTGCCATACACAGTGCAAATAGCACTCGCGTCTGTTCCCAGCAAGTACAGTGTATTGGACTGAAGAGAAGCTACTGTTCTTGTCAGTTTCCTAAGCAGAGTTGAACTAGATATGCCCCGTTTGTGTAGGAAGCACAGTTCTTTTGTTCTGAGCAAGCTCACTGTTCTGGCCCTATAGGAAACACAGGAGAGTAGAAGAGTGCTGTTTTCTCAAAAGCAGAGTGTGTTTCTTGCAAGGCGAGCTAGCGTTTGTTTCCCAGTCCTAAACGGAGTTGAATCCCATGCAGTTTCTGGTCCTACGAGCAAGAGTTGTTTTCTGCTTAGAAGAGTCACTATTGCGCTCCCATTGCCATACACAGTGCAAATAGCACTCGCGTCTGTTCCCAGCAAGTACAGTGTATTGGACTGAAGAGAAGCTACTGTTCTGGTCAGTTTCCTAAGCAGAGTTGAACTAGATATGCCCCGTGTGTGTAGGAAGCACAGTTGTTTTGTTCTGAGCAAGCTCACTGTTCTGGCCCTATAGGAAACACAGGAGAGTAGAAGAGTGCTGTTTTCTCAAAAGCAGAGTGTGTTTCTTGCAAGGCGAGCTAGCGTTTGTTTCCCAGTCCTAAACGGAGTTGAATCCCATGCAGATTCTGGTCCTACGAGCAAGAGTTGTTTTCTGCTAAGAAGAGTCACTATTGCGCTCCCATTGCCATACACAGTGCAAATAGCACTCGCGTCTGTTCCCAGCAAGTACAGTGTATTGGACTGAAGAGAAGCTACTGTTCTGGTCAGTTTCCTAAGCAGAGTTGAACTAGATATGCCCCGTGTGTGTAGGAAGCACAGTTCTTTTGTTCTGAGCAAGCTCACTGTTCTGGCCCTATAGGAAACACAGGAGAGTAGAAGAGTGCTGTTTTCTCAAAAGCAGAGTGTGTTTCTTTCAAGGCGAGCTAGCGTTTGTTTCCCAGTCCTAAACGGAGTTGAATCCCATGCAGATTCTGGTCCTACGAGCAAGAGTTGTTTTCTGCTAAGAAGAGTCACTATTGCGCTCCCATTGCCATACACAGTGCAAATAGCACTCGCGTCTGTTCCCAGCAAGTACAGTGTATTGGACTGAAGAGAAGCTACTGTTCTGGTCAGTTTCCTAAGCAGAGTTGAACTAGATATGCCCCGTGTGTGTAGGAAGCACAGTTCTTTTGTTCTGAGCAAGCTCACTTTTCTGGCCCGATAGGAAACACAGGAGTGTAGAAGAGTGCTGTTTTCTCAAAAGCAGAGTGTGTTTCTTGCAAGGCGAGCTTGCGTTTGTTTCCCAGTCCTAAACGGAGTTGAATCCCATGCAGTTTCTGGTCCTACGAGCAAGAGTTGTTTTCTGCTAAGAAGAGTCACTATTGCGCTCCCATTGCCATACACAGTGCAAATAGCACTCGCGTCTGTTCCCAGCAAGTACAGTGTATTGGACTGAAGAGAAGCTACTGTTCTGGTCAGTTTCCTAAGCAGAGTTGAACTAGATATGCCCCGTGTGTGTAGGAAGCACAGTTCTTTTGTTCTGAGCAAGCTCACTGTTCTGGCCCTATAGGAAACACAGGAGAGTAGAAGAGTGCTGTTTTCTCAAAAGCAGAGTGTGTTTCTTGCAAGGCGAGCTAGCGTTTGTTTCCCAGTCCTAAACGGAGTTGAATCCCATGCAGTTTGTGGTCCTACGAGCAAGAGTTGTTTTCTGCTAAGAAGAGTCACTATTGCGCTCCCATTGGCATACACAGTGCAAATAGCACTCGCGTCTGTTCCCAGCAAGTACAGTGTATTGGACTGAAGAGAAGCTACTGTTCTGGTCAGTTTCCTAAGCAGAGTTGAACTAGATATGCCCCGTGTGTGTAGGAAGCACAGTTCTTTTGTTTTGAGCAAGCTCACTGTTCTGGCCCTATAGGAAACACAGGAGAGTAGAAGAGTGCTGTTTTCTCAAAAGCAGAGTGTGTTTCTTGCAAGGCGAGCTAGCGTTTGTTTCCCAGTCCTAAACGGAGTTGAATCCCATGCAGTTTCTGGTCCTACGAGCAAGAGTTGTTTTCTGCTAAGAAGAGTCACTATTGCGCTCCCATTGCCATACACTGTGCAAATAGCACTCGCGTCTGTTCCCAGCAAGTACAGTGTATTGGACTGAAGAGAAGCTACTGTTCTGGTCAGTTTCCTAAGCAGAGTTGAACTAGATATGCCCCGTGTGTGTAGGAAGCACAGTTTTTTTGTTCTGAGCAAGCTCACTGTTCTGGCCCTATAGGAAACACAGGAGAGTAGAAGAGTGCTGTTTTCTCAAAAGCAGAGTGTGTTTCTTGCAAGGCGAGCTAGCGTTTGTTTCCCAGTCCTAAACGGAGTTGAATCCCATGCAGTTTCTGGTCCTACGAGCAAGAGTTGTTTTCTGCTAAGAAGAGTCACTATTGCGCTCCCATTGCCATACACAGTGCAAATAGCACTCGCGTCTGTTCCCAGCAAGTACAGTGTATTGGACTGAAGAGAAGCTACTGTTCTTGTCAGTTTCCTAAGCAGAGTTGAACTAGATATGCCCCGTTTGTGTAGGAAGCACAGTTCTTTTGTTCTGAGCAAGCTCACTGTTCTGGCCCTATAGGAAACACAGGAGAGTAGAAGAGTGCTGTTTTCTCAAAAGCAGAGTGTGTTTCTTGCAAGGCGAGCTAGCGTTTGTTTCCCAGTCCTAAACGGAGTTGAATCCCATGCAGTTTCTGGTCCTACGAGCAAGAGTTGTTTTCTGCTTAGAAGAGTCACTATTGCGCTCCCATTGCCATACACAGTGCAAATAGCACTCGCGTCTGTTCCCAGCAAGTACAGTGTATTGGACTGAAGAGAAGCTACTGTTCTGGTCAGTTTCCTAAGCAGAGTTGAACTAGATATGCCCCGTGTGTGTAGGAAGCACAGTTGTTTTGTTCTGAGCAAGCTCACTGTTCTGGCCCTATAGGAAACACAGGAGAGTAGAAGAGTGCTGTTTTCTCAAAAGCAGAGTGTGTTTCTTGCAAGGCGAGCTAGCGTTTGTTTCCCAGTCCTAAACGGAGTTGAATCCCATGCAGATTCTGGTCCTACGAGCAAGAGTTGTTTTCTGCTAAGAAGAGTCACTATTGCGCTCCCATTGCCATACACAGTGCAAATAGCACTCGCGTCTGTTCCCAGCAAGTACAGTGTATTGGACTGAAGAGAAGCTACTGTTCTGGTCAGTTTCCTAAGCAGAGTTGAACTAGATATGCCCCGTGTGTGTAGGAAGCACAGTTCTTTTGTTCTGAGCAAGCTCACTGTTCTGGCCCTATAGGAAACACAGGAGAGTAGAAGAGTGCTGTTTTCTCAAAAGCAGAGTGTGTTTCTTTCAAGGCGAGCTAGCGTTTGTTTCCCAGTCCTAAACGGAGTTGAATCCCATGCAGATTCTGGTCCTACGAGCAAGAGTTGTTTTCTGCTAAGAAGAGTCACTATTGCGCTCCCATTGCCATACACAGTGCAAATAGCACTCGCGTCTGTTCCCAGCAAGTACAGTGTATTGGACTGAAGAGAAGCTACTGTTCTGGTCAGTTTCCTAAGCAGAGTTGAACTAGATATGCCCCGTGTGTGTAGGAAGCACAGTTCTTTTGTTCTGAGCAAGCTCACTTTTCTGGCCCAATAGGAAACACAGGAGTGTAGAAGAGTGCTGTTTTCTCAAAAGCAGAGTGTGTTTCTTGCAAGGCGAGCTTGCGTTTGTTTCCCAGTCCTAAACGGAGTTGAATCCCATGCAGTTTCTGGTCCTACGAGCAAGAGTTGTTTTCTGCTAAGAAGAGTCACTATTGCGCTCCCATTGCCATACACAGTGCAAATAGCACTCGCGTCTGTTCCCAGCAAGTACAGTGTATTGGACTGAAGAGAAGCTACTGTTCTGGTCAGTTTCCTAAGCAGAGTTGAACTAGATATGCCCCGTGTGTGTAGGAAGCACAGTTCTTTTGTTCTGAGCAAGCTCACTGTTCTGGCCCTATAGGAAACACAGGAGAGTAGAAGAGTGCTGTTTTCTCAAAAGCAGAGTGTGTTTCTTGCAAGGCGAGCTAGCGTTTGTTTCCCAGTCCTAAACGGAGTTGAATCCCATGCAGTTTGTGGTCCTACGAGCAAGAGTTGTTTTCTGCTAAGAAGAGTCACTATTGCGCTCCCATTGCCATACACAGTGCAAATAGCACTCGCGTCTGTTCCCAGCAAGTACAGTGTATTGGACTGAAGAGAAGCTACTGTTCTGGTCAGTTTCCTAAGCAGAGTTGAACTAGATATGCCCCGTGTGTGTAGGAAGCACAGTTTTTTGATCTGAGCAAGCTCACTGTTCTGGCCCTATAGGAAACACAGGAGAGTAGAAGAGTGCTGTTTTCTCAAAAGCAGAGTGTGTTTCTTGCAAGGCGAGCTAGCGTTTGTTTCCCAGTCCTAAACGGAGTTGAATCCCATGCAGTTTGTGGTCCTACGAGCAAGAGTTGTTTTCTGCTAAGAAGAGTCACTATTGCGCTCCCATTGCCATACACAGTGCAAATAGCACTCGCGTCTGTTCCCAGCAAGTACAGTGTATTGGACTGAAGAGAAGCTACTGTTCTTGTCAGTTTCCTAAGCAGAGTTGAACTAGATATGCCCCGTGTGTGTAGGAAGCACAGTTCTTTTGTTCTGAGCAAGCTCACTGTTCTGGCCCTATAGGAAACACAGGAGAGTAGAAGAGTGCTGTTTTCTCAAAAGCAGAGTGTGTTTCTTGCAAGGCGAGCTAGCGTTTGTTTCCCAGTCCTAAACGGAGTTGAATCCCATGCAGTTTCTGGTCCTACGAGCAAGAGTTGTTTTCTGCTTAGAAGAGTCACTATTGCGCTCCCATTGCCATACACAGTGCAAATAGCACTCGCGTCTGTTCCCAGCAAGTACAGTGTATTGGACTGAAGAGAAGCTACTGTTCTGGTCAGTTTCCTAAGCAGAGTTGAACTAGATATGCCCCGTGTGTGTAGGAAGCACAGTTGTTTTGTTCTGAGCAAGCTCACTGTTCTGGCCCTATAGGAAACACAGGAGAGTAGAAGAGTGCTGTTTTCTCAAAAGCAGAGTGTGTTTCTTGCAAGGCGAGCTAGCGTTTGTTTCCCAGTCCTAAACGGAGTTGAATCCCATGCAGTTTCTGGTCCTACGAGCAAGAGTTGTTTTCTGCTAAGAAGAGTCACTATTGCGCTCCCATTGCCATACACTGTGCAAATAGCACTCGCGTCTGTTCCCAGCAAGTACAGTGTATTGGACTGAAGAGAAGCTACTGTTCTTGTCAGTTTCCTAAGCAGAGTTGAACTAGATATGCCCCGTGTGTGTAGGAAGCACAGTTTTTTGTTCTGAGCAAGCTCACTCTTCTGGCCCTATAGGAAACACAGGAGAGTAGAAGAGTGCTGTTTTCTCAAAAGCAGAGTGTGTTTCTAGCAAGGCGAGCTAGCGTTTGTTTCCCAGTCCTAAACGGAGTTGAATCCCATGCAGTTTCTGGTCCTACGAGCAAGAGTTGTTTTCTGCTAAGAAGAGTCACTATTGCGCTCCCATTGCCATACACAGTGCAAATAGCACTCGCGTCTGTTCCCAGCAAGTACAGTGTATTGGACTGAAGAGAAGCTACTGTTCTGGTCAGTTTCCTAAGCAGAGTTGAACTAGATATGCCCCGTGTGTGTAGGAAGCACAGTTGTTTTGTTCTGAGCAAGCTCACTGTTCTGGCCCTATAGGAAACACAGGAGAGTAGAAGAGTGCTGTTTTCTCAAAAGCAGAGTGTGTTTCTTGCAAGGCGAGCTAGCGTTTGTTTCCCAGTCCTAAACGGAGTTGAATCCCATGCAGATTCTGGTCCTACGAGCAAGAGTTGTTTTCTGCTAAGAAGAGTCACTATTGCGCTCCCATTGCCATACACAGTGCAAATAGCACTCGCGTCTGTTCCCAGCAAGTACAGTGTATTGGACTGAAGAGAAGCTACTGTTCTGGTCAGTTTCCTAAGCAGAGTTGAACTAGATATGCCCCGTGTGTGTAGGAAGCACAGTTCTTTTGTTCTGAGCAAGCTCACTGTTCTGGCCCTATAGGAAACACAGGAGAGTAGAAGAGTGCTGTTTTCTCAAAAGCAGAGTGTGTTTCTTTCAAGGCGAGCTAGCGTTTGTTTCCCAGTCCTAAACGGAGTTGAATCCCATGCAGATTCTGGTCCTACGAGCAAGAGTTGTTTTCTGCTAAGAAGAGTCACTATTGCGCTCCCATTGCCATACACAGTGCAAATAGCACTCGCGTCTGTTCCCAGCAAGTACAGTGTATTGGACTGAAGAGAAGCTACTGTTCTGGTCAGTTTCCTAAGCAGAGTTGAACTAGATATGCCCCGTGTGTGTAGGAAGCACAGTTCTTTTGTTCTGAGCAAGCTCACTTTTCTGGCCCAATAGGAAACACAGGAGTGTAGAAGAGTGCTGTTTTCTCAAAAGCAGAGTGTGTTTCTTGCAAGGCGAGCTTGCGTTTGTTTCCCAGTCCTAAACGGAGTTGAATCCCATGCAGTTTCTGGTCCTACGAGCAAGAGTTGTTTTCTGCTAAGAAGAGTCACTATTGCGCTCCCATTGCCATACACAGTGCAAATAGCACTCGCGTCTGTTCCCAGCAAGTACAGTGTATTGGACTGAAGAGAAGCTACTGTTCTGGTCAGTTTCCTAAGCAGAGTTGAACTAGATATGCCCCGTGTGTGTAGGAAGCACAGTTCTTTTGTTCTGAGCAAGCTCACTGTTCTGGCCCTATAGGAAACACAGGAGAGTAGAAGAGTGCTGTTTTCTCAAAAGCAGAGTGTGTTTCTTGCAAGGCGAGCTAGCGTTTGTTTCCCAGTCCTAAACGGAGTTGAATCCCATGCAGTTTGTGGTCCTACGAGCAAGAGTTGTTTTCTGCTAAGAAGAGTCACTATTGCGCTCCCATTGCCATACACAGTGCAAATAGCACTCGCGTCTGTTCCCAGCAAGTACAGTGTATTGGACTGAAGAGAAGCTACTGTTCTGGTCAGTTTCCTAAGCAGAGTTGAACTAGATATGCCCCGTGTGTGTAGGAAGCACAGTTTTTTGATCTGAGCAAGCTCACTGTTCTGGCCCTATAGGAAACACAGGAGAGTAGAAGAGTGCTGTTTTCTCAAAAGCAGAGTGTGTTTCTTGCAAGGCGAGCTAGCGTTTGTTTCCCAGTCCTAAACGGAGTTGAATCCCATGCAGTTTGTGGTCCTACGAGCAAGAGTTGTTTTCTGCTAAGAAGAGTCACTATTGCGCTCCCATTGCCATACACAGTGCAAATAGCACTCGCGTCTGTTCCCAGCAAGTACAGTGTATTGGACTGAAGAGAAGCTACTGTTCTTGTCAGTTTCCTAAGCAGAGTTGAACTAGATATGCCCCGTGTGTGTAGGAAGCACAGTTCTTTTGTTCTGAGCAAGCTCACTGTTCTGGCCCTATAGGAAACACAGGAGAGTAGAAGAGTGCTGTTTTCTCAAAAGCAGAGTGTGTTTCTTGCAAGGCGAGCTAGCGTTTGTTTCCCAGTCCTAAACGGAGTTGAATCCCATGCAGTTTCTGGTCCTACGAGCAAGAGTTGTTTTCTGCTTAGAAGAGTCACTATTGCGCTCCCATTGCCATACACAGTGCAAATAGCACTCGCGTCTGTTCCCAGCAAGTACAGTGTATTGGACTGAAGAGAAGCTACTGTTCTGGTCAGTTTCCTAAGCAGAGTTGAACTAGATATGCCCCGTGTGTGTAGGAAGCACAGTTGTTTTGTTCTGAGCAAGCTCACTGTTCTGGCCCTATAGGAAACACAGGAGAGTAGAAGAGTGCTGTTTTCTCAAAAGCAGAGTGTGTTTCTTGCAAGGCGAGCTAGCGTTTGTTTCCCAGTCCTAAACGGAGTTGAATCCCATGCAGTTTCTGGTCCTACGAGCAAGAGTTGTTTTCTGCTAAGAAGAGTCACTATTGCGCTCCCATTGCCATACACTGTGCAAATAGCACTCGCGTCTGTTCCCAGCAAGTACAGTGTATTGGACTGAAGAGAAGCTACTGTTCTTGTCAGTTTCCTAAGCAGAGTTGAACTAGATATGCCCCGTGTGTGTAGGAAGCACAGTTTTTTGTTCTGAGCAAGCTCACTCTTCTGGCCCTATAGGAAACACAGGAGAGTAGAAGAGTGCTGTTTTCTCAAAAGCAGAGTGTGTTTCTAGCAAGGCGAGCTAGCGTTTGTTTCCCAGTCCTAAACGGAGTTGAATCCCATGCAGTTTCTGGTCCTACGAGCAAGAGTTGTTTTCTGCTAAGAAGAGTCACTATTGCGCTCCCCATTGCCATACACAGTGCAAATAGCACTCGCGTCTGTTCCCAGCAAGTACAGTGTATTGGACTGAAGAGAAGCTACTGTTCTGGTCAGTTTCCTAAGCAGAGTTGAACTAGATATGCCCCGTGTGTGTAGGAAGCACAGTTTTTTTGTTCTGAGCAAGCTCACTGTTCTGGCCCTATAGGAAACACAGGAGAGTAGAAGAGTGCTGTTTTCTCAAAAGCAGAGTGTGTTTCTTGCAAGGCGAGCTAGCGTTCATTTCCCAGTCCTAAACGGAGTTGAATCCCATGCAGTTTGTGGTCCTACGAGCAAGAGTTGTTTTCTGCTAAGAAGAGTCACTATTGCGCTCCCATTGCCATACACAGTGCAAATAGCACTCGCGTCTGTTCCCAGCAAGTACAGTGTATTGGACTGAAGAGAAGCTACTGTTCTTGTCAGTTTCCTAAGCAGAGTTGAACTAGATATGCCCCGTGTGTGTAGGAAGCACAGTTCTTTGGTTCTGAGCAAGCTCACTGTTCTGGCCCTATAGGAAACACAGGAGAGTAGAAGAGTGCTGTTTTCTCAAAAGCAGAGTGTGTTTCTTGCAAGGCGAGCTAGCGTTTGTTTCCCAGTCCTAAAGGGAGTTGAATCCCATGCAGTTTCTGGTACTACGAGCAAGAGTTGTTTTCTGCTTAGAAGAGTCACTATTGCGCTCCCATTGCCATACACAGTGCAAATAGCACTCGCGTCTGTTCCCAGCAAGTACAGTGTATTGGACTGAAGAGAAGCTACTGTTCTTGTCAGTTTCCTAAGCAGAGTTGAACTAGATATGCCCCGTGTGTGTAGGAAGCACAGTTGTTTTGTTCTGAGCAAGCTCACTGTTCTGGCCCTATAGGAAACACAGGAGAGAAGAAGAGTGCTGTTTTCTCAAAAGCAGAGTGTGTTTTTTGCAGGGCGAGCTAGCGTTTGTTTCCCAGTCTTAAACGGAGTTGAATCCCATGCAGTTTCTGGTCCTACGAGCAAGAGTTGTTTTCTGCTAAGAAGAGTCACTATTGCGCTCCCATTGCCATACACAGTGCAAATAGCACTCGCGTCTGTTCCCAGCAAGTACAGTGTATTGGACTGAAGAGAAGCTACTGTTCTGGTCAGTTTCCTAAGCAGAGTTGAACTAGATATGCCCCGTGTGTGTAGGAAGCACAGTTTTTTGGTTCTGAGCAAGCTCACTGTTCTGGCCCTATAGGAAACACAGGAGAGTAGAAGAGTGCTGTTTTCTCAAAAGCAGAGTGTGTTTCTTGCAAGGCGAGCTAGCGTTTGTTTCCCAGTCCTAAACGGAGTTGAATCCCATGCAGTTTCTGGTCCTACGAGCAAGAGTTGTTTTCTGCTAAGAAGAGTCACTATTGCGCTCCCATTGCCATACACAGTGCAAATAGCACTCGCGTCTGTTCCCAGCAAGTACAGTGTATTGGACTGAAGAGAAGCTACTGTTCTGGTCAGTTTCCTAAGCAGAGTTGAACTAGATATGCCCCGTGTGTGTAGGAAGCACAGTTCTTTGGTTCTGAGCAAGCTCACTGTTCTGGCCCTATAGGAAACACAGGAGAGTAGAAGAGTGCTGTTTTCTCAAAAGCAGAGTGTGTTTCTTGCAAGGCGAGCTAGCGTTTGTTTCCCAGTCCTAAACGGAGTTGAATCCCATGCAGTTTCTGGTCCTACGAGCAAGAGTTGTTTTCTGCTAAGAAGAGTCACTATTGCGCTCCCATTGCCATACACAGTGCAAATAGCACTCGCGTCTGTTCCCAGCAAGTACAGTGTATTGGACTGAAGAGAAGCTACTGTTCTGGTCAGTTTCCTAAGCAGAGTTGAACTAGATATGCCCCGTGTGTGTAGGAAGCACAGTTCTTTTGTTCTGAGCAAGCTCACTGTTCTGGCCCTATAGGAAACACAAGAGAGTAGAAGAGTGCTGTTTTCTCAAAAGCAGAGTGCGTTTCTTGCAAGGCGAGCTAGCGTTTGTTTCCCAGTCCTAAACGGAGTTGAATCCCATGCAGTTTCTGGTCCTACGAGCAAGAGTTGTTTTCTGCTAAGAAGAGTCACTATTGCGCTCCCATTGCCATACACAGTGCAAATAGCACTCGCGTCTGTTCCCAGCAAGTACAGTGTATTGGACTGAAGAGAAGCTACTGTTCTGGTCAGTTTCCTAAGCAGAGTTGAACTAGATATGCCCCGTGTGTGTAGGAAGCACAGTTCTTTTGTTCTGAGCAAGCTCACTGTTCTGGCCCTATAGGAAACACAGGAGAGTAGAAGAGTGCTGTTTTCTCAAAAGCAGAGTGTGTTTCTTGCAAGGCGAGCTAGCGTTTGTTTCCCAGTCCTAAACGGAGTTGAATCCCATGCAGTTTCTGGTCCTACGAGCAAGAGTTGTTTTCTGCTTAGAAGAGTCACTATTGCGCTCCCATTGCCATACACAGTGCAAATAGCACTCGCGTCTGTTCCCAGCAAGTACAGTGTATTGGACTGAAGAGAAGCTACTGTTCTGGTCAGTTTCCTAAGCAGAGTTGAACTAGATATGCCCCGTGTGTGTAGGAAGCACAGTTGTTTTGTTCTGAGCAAGCTCACTGTTCTGGCCCTATAGGAAACACAGGAGAGTAGAAGAGTGCTGTTTTCTCAAAAGCAGAGTGTGTTTCTTGCAAGGCGAGCTAGCGTTTGTTTCCCAGTCCTAAACGGAGTTGAATCCCATGCAGTTTCTGGTCCTACGAGCAAGAGTTGTTTTCTGCTAAGAAGAGTCACTATTGCGCTCCCATTGCCATACACTGTGCAAATAGCACTCGCGTCTGTTCCCAGCAAGTACAGTGTATTGGACTGAAGAGAAGCTACTGTTCTTGTCAGTTTCCTAAGCAGAGTTGAACTAGATATGCCCCGTGTGTGTAGGAAGCACAGTTTTTTGTTCTGAGCAAGCTCACTCTTCTGGCCCTATAGGAAACACAGGAGAGTAGAAGAGTGCTGTTTTCTCAAAAGCAGAGTGTGTTTCTAGCAAGGCGAGCTAGCGTTTGTTTCCCAGTCCTAAACGGAGTTGAATCCCATGCAGTTTCTGGTCCTACGAGCAAGAGTTGTTTTCTGCTAAGAAGAGTCACTATTGCGCTCCCATTGCCATACACAGTGCAAATAGCACTCGCGTCTGTTCCCAGCAAGTACAGTGTATTGGACTGAAGAGAAGCTACTGTTCTGGTCAGTTTCCTAAGCAGAGTTGAACTAGATATGCCCCGTGTGTGTAGGAAGCACAGTTTTTTTGTTCTGAGCAAGCTCACTGCTCTGGCCCTATAGGAAACACAGGAGAGTAGAAGAGTGCTGTTTTCTCAAAAGCAGAGTGTGTTTCTTGCAAGGCGAGCTAGCGTTCATTTCCCAGTCCTAAACGGAGTTGAATCCCATGCAGTTTGTGGTCCTACGAGCAAGAGTTGTTTTCTGCTAAGAAGAGTCACTATTGCGCTCCCATTGCCATACACAGTGCAAATAGCACTCGCGTCTGTTCCCAGCAAGTACAGTGTATTGGACTGAAGAGAAGCTACTGTTCTTGTCAGTTTCCTAAGCAGAGTTGAACTAGATATGCCCCGTGTGTGTAGGAAGCACAGTTCTTTGGTTCTGAGCAAGCTCACTGTTCTGGCCCTATAGGAAACACAGGAGAGTAGAAGAGTGCTGTTTTCTCAAAAGCAGAGTGTGTTTCTTGCAAGGCGAGCTAGCGTTTGTTTCCCAGTCCTAAAGGGAGTTGAATCCCATGCAGTTTCTGGTACTACGAGCAAGAGTTGTTTTCTGCTTAGAAGAGTCACTATTGCGCTCCCATTGCCATACACAGTGCAAATAGCACTCGCGTCTGTTCCCAGCAAGTACAGTGTATTGGACTGAAGAGAAGCTACTGTTCTTGTCAGTTTCCTAAGCAGAGTTGAACTAGATATGCCCCGTGTGTGT
>NW_026737705.1:0-34012 GCF_949786415.1 Peromyscus eremicus | reverse complement strand
GCTACAGTGACTTTCCTTACCAGAAAACAACTCTTGCTCGTAGGATCAAAAACTGCATGTGATTCAAATCCATTTAGGACTGGGAAACAAACGCTAGCTCGCCTTACAAGAAACACACTCTGCTTTTGAGAAAAGATCACGCTTCTACTCTACTGTGTTTTCTATAGGGCCAGAACAGTGAGGTTGCTCAGAACAAAAGAACTGTGCTTCCTACAGACAAGGCCATATCTAGTTCAATTCTGCTTAGGAAACTGACAAGAACAGTAGATCCTCTTCAGTCCAATACACTGTACATGCTGGGAACAGATGCCAGTGCTATTTGCCCTGTGTATGACAATGGGAGCGCAATAGTCACTCTTCTTACCATAAAACAACTCTTGCGCGTAGGACCAGAAACTGCATGTGATTCAACTCCATTTAGGACTGGGAAACAAATGCTAGCTCGCCTTATAAGGAACACACTCGGCTTTTGAGAAAAGAGCACTCTTCTAATCTACTGTGTTTACTATGGGTTCGAACAGTGAGCTTGCTCAGAACAAAAGAACTGTGCTTCCTACACACACGGGCCATATCTAGTTTAACTCCGCTTAGGAAACTGACAAGAACAGTAGCTCCTCTTCAGTCCAATACACTGTACTTGCTGGGAACAGACACGAGAGCTATTTGCACTGTATATGGCATTTGGAGCGCAATAGTGACTCTTCTACCAGTTAACATCTCTTGCTCGTAGGACCAGAAACTGCATGTGATTCAACTCCATTTCAGACTGGGAAACAAGCACTAGTTCGCCTTACAAGAAACACACTCTGCTTTTGAGAAAAGAGCACTCTTCTACTCTACTGTGTTTCCTATAGGGCCAGAATAGTGAGCTTGCTCAGAACAAAAGAACTGTGCTTCCCACACACAGGGGCCATATCTAGTTCAACTCTGCTTAGGAAACTGAGAAGAACAGTAGTTCATCTTCAGTCCGTTACAGTGTACTTGCTGGGATTAGATGCGAGTGCTATTTGCACAATGTATGGCAAAGGGAGCTCAATAGTGACTTTCCTTACCAGAAAATAACTCTAGCTCGTAGGACCAATAACTGCATGTGATTCAACTGCATTTAGGACTGCGAAACAAACGCTAGCTCGCCTTACTAGAAACACACTCTGCTTTTGAGAAAAGAGCACTCTTCTACTCTACTGTGTTTCCTACAGGGCCAAAACAGTGAGCTTGCTCAGAATAAAGGAACTGTGCTTCCTACACACACGGCCATATCTAGTTCAATTCTGCTAAGAAACTGACAAGAACAGTAGATCCTCTTCCGTCCCATACACTGTACTTGCTGGAAACAGACGCCAGTGCTATTTGCCCTGTGTATGACAATGGGATCACAAAAGTGACTCTTCTTACTAGAAAACAACTCTTGCTCTTAGGACCATAAACTGTAGGTGATTCAACTCCATTTCTGACTGGGAAACAAACGCTAGCTTGCTTTACAAGAAAAACACTCTGCTTTTGAGAAAAGAGCAGTCTTCTACTCTACTGTTTTTCCTATAGGGCCAGAATAGTGAGCTTGCTCAGAACAAAAGAACTGTGCTTCCTACACTCACGGGCTATATCTAGTCCAACTCTGCTTAGGAAACTGACAAGAACAGTAGCTCCTCTTCAGTCCAATACACTGTACATGCTGGGAACAGACGCCAGTGCTATTTGCCCTGTGTATGATAATGGGAGCGCAATAGTGACTCTTCTTACCAGAAAACATCTCTTGCTCATAGGACCACAAACTGCATGTGATTCAACTCCATTTAGGACAGCGAAACAAACGCTAGCTCGCCTTACAAGAAACACACTCTGCTTTTGAGAAAAGATAACTCTTCTACTCTAATGTGTTTCCTATGGTTTCGATCAGTGAGCTTACAGTACAAAAGAACTGTGCTTCCTACACACAGGGGCCATATCTAGTTCAACTCTGCTTAGGAAACTGAGAAGAACAGTAGCTCATCTTCAATCCAACACAGTGTACTTGCTGGGAACAGACGCTAGTGCTATTTGCAATATGTATGGCAATGGGAGCTCAATAGTGACTTTCCTTACCAGAAAACAACTCTAGCTCGTAGGACCAAAAACTGCATGTGATTCAACTCCATTTAGGACTTGGAAACAAATGCTAGCTCGCCTTACAAGAAACACACTCTGCTTTTGAGAAAAGAGCACTCTTCTACTCTACTGTGTTTCCTACAGGGCCAAAACAGTGAGCTAGCTCAGAACAAAAGAACTGTGCTTCCTACACACACGGCCATATCTAGTTCAATTCTGCTTAGGAAACTGACAACAACAGTAGATCCTCTACCGTCCCATACACTGTACTTGCTGGGAACAGATGCCGGTGCTATTTGCCCTGTGTATGGCAATGGGAGCGCAATAGTGACTTTCCTTACCAGAAAACAACTCTTGCTCATAGGACCAGAAACTGCATGTGGTTCAACTTCACTTAGGACTGGGAAACAAACGCTAGCTCGCCTTACAAGAAACACACTCTGCTTTTGAGAAAAGAGCACTCTTCTACTCTACTGTGTTTCCTTTAGGGCCAGAACAGTCAGGTTGCTCAGAACAAAAGAACTGTGCTTCCTACACACAGGGGCCATATCTATTTCAACTCTGCTTAGGAAACTGACAAGAACAGTAGCTCCTCTTCAGTCCAATACACTGTATATGCTGGGAACAGACGCCAGTGCTATTTGCCCTGTGCATGTCAATGGGAGCGCAATAGTGGCTCTTCTTCCCCGAAAACAACTCTTGCTTGAGGGCCGGAAACTGCATGTGACTCAACTCCATTTAGGACTCGGAAACAAACGCTAGCTTGCCTTACAAGAAACACACTCTGTTTTTGAGAAAAGATCACTCTTCTTCTCTACTGTGTTTCCTATAGGGCCAGAACAATGAGCTTGCTTAGAACAAAAGAACTGTGCTTCCTACACACAGGGGCCATATCTAGTTCAACTCTGCTTAGGAAACTGACAAGAACAGTAGATCCGCTTCAGTCCAATACACTGTACATGCTGGGAACAGACTACAGTGCTATTTGCACTGTGTATGACAATGGGAGCGCAATAGTGACTCTTCTTACCAGAAAACAACTCTTGCTCATAGGACCAGAAACTGCATGGGATTCAACTCCATTTAGGACTGGGAAACAAACGCGAGCTCGCCTTACAAGAAACATTCTCTACTTTTGAGAAAAGAGCACTCATCTTCTCTACTCTGTTTCCTATAGGGCCAGAACAGTAAGCTTGCTCAGAACAAAAGAACTGTGCTTCCTACACACACGGGCCATATCTAGTTCAACTCTGCTTAGAAACCTGACAAAAACAGTAGATCATCTTCAGTCCAATACACTGTACATGCTGGGAACAGACGCCAGTGCTATTTGCCCTGTGTATGACAATGGAAACACAATAGTGCCTCTTCTTACCAGAAAACAACTCTTGCTCGTAGGACCAGAAACTGCATGTGATTCAACTCCATTTTGGACTGGGAAACAAACGCGAACTCGCCGTACAAGAAACACACTCTGATTTTGAGAAAAGACCACTCTTCTACTCTTCTGTGTTTCCTATGGGGTCCGAACAGTGAGCTTGCTCAGAACAAAAGAACTGAGCTTCCTACACACACGGGCCATATCTAGTTTAACTCGGCTTAGGAAACTGATAAGAACAGTAGATTCTCTTCAGTCCAGTACACTCTACTTGCTGGGAACAGACGCGAGTGCTATTTGCACTGTGTATGGCAATGGGAGCGCAATAGTGACTTTCCTTATCAGAAAACAACTCTTGCTCATAGGACCAGAAACTGCATGTGGTTCAACTCCATTTAGGACTGGGAAACAAACGCTAGCTCGCCTTACAAGAAACACACTCTGCTTTTGAGAAAAGAACAGTCTTCTACTCTACTGTGTTTCCTTTAGGGCCAGAACAGTCAGGTTGCTCAGAACAAAAGAACTGTGCTTCCTACACACAGGGGCCATATCTAGTTCAACTCTGCTTAGGAAACTGACAAGAACAGTAGCTCCTCTTCAGTCCAATACACTGTATATGCTGGGAACAGACGCCAGTGCTATTGGCCCTGTGCATGTCAATAGGAGCACAATAGTGACTCTTCTTCCCCGAAAACAACTCTTGCTCGAGGGCCGGAAACTGCATGTGATTCAACTCCATTTAGGACTGGGAAACAAACGCTAGCTCGCCTTACAAGAAACACACTCTGCTTTTGAGAAACGAGCACTCTTCTACTCTACTGTGTTTCCTATGGGGTCCGAACAGTGAGCTTGCTCAAAACAAAAGACCTGTGCTTCCTACACACACGGGCCATTTCTAGTTCAACTCTGCTTAGGAAACTGACAAGAACAGTAACTCCTCTTCAGTCCAATACACTGTACATGCTGGGAACAGACGCCAGTGCTATTTGCACTGTGTATGACAATGGGAACACAATAGTGACTCTTCTTACCAGAAAACAACTCTTGCTCATAGGACCTGAACCTGCATGGGGTTCAACTCCATTTAGGACTGGGAAACAAACGCTAGCTAGCATTACAAGAAACACACTCTGCTTTTGAGAAAAGAGCACTCTTCTACTCTACTGTGTTTCCTATGTGGTCCGAACAGTGAGCTTGCTCAGAATAAAGGAACTGTGCTTCCTACACACACGGGCCATATCTAGTTCAACTCTGCTTAGGACACTGACAAGAACAGTAGCTCCTCTTCAGACCAATACACTGTACTCGCTGGGATCAGACGCAAGTGCTATTTGTACTGTGTTTGGCAATGGGAGCGCAGTAGTGACTCTTCTTATCAGAAAACAACTCTTGCTCGTACGACCAAAAACTACATGTTACTCAACTCCATTTAAGACTGGGAAACAAAGGCAAGCTCACCTTACAAGAAACACATTCTGCTTTTGCCAAAAGAGCACTCTTCTACTCTACTGTGTTTCCTGTGGGGTCCAAACAGTGAGCTGGATCAGAAAAAAAGAACTGTGCTTCCTACACACACGGACCATATCTAGTTCAACTCTGCTTAGGAAACTGATAAGAACAGTATCACCTCTTCTTTCCAATACACTGTACTTGCTGGGAACAGACGCCAGTGCTATTTGTCCTGTGTACGGGATTGGCAGCGCAATAGTGACTATTCTTACCATAAAACAACTCTTTTCGTAGGACCAGAAACCACATGTGATTCAACTCCATTTAGGACTGGGAAATAAACGTTAGCTCGCCTTACAAGAAACACACTCTGCTTTTGAGAAAAGAGCACTCTTCTACTGTACTGTGTTTCCCATAGGGCCAAAACAGTGAGCTTGCTCAGAACAAAAAAACTGTGCTTTCTACACACACGGCCATATCTAGTTCAATTCTGCTTAGGAACCTGACAAGAACAGTAGCTCCTCTTCAGTCCGATACACTGTACTTGCTGGGAACAGACACCAGTGCTATTTGTCCTGTGTATGGCAATGGCAGCGCAATAGTGACTATTCTTACCATAAAACCACTCTTGCTCATAGGACCAGAAACTGCATGTGATTCCACTCCATTTAAGACTGGGAAACAAACGCAAGCTCGCCTTAAAATCAACACACTCTGCTTTAGCGAAAAGAGCACTCTTCTACTCTACTCTTTCCTATAGGGCCAGAACAGTGGGCTTGCCCAGAACAAAAGAACTGTGCTTCCTACACACACTGCCATATCTAGTTAAATTCTGCTTAGGAACCTGACAAGAACAGTAGATCCTCTTCATTCCAATACACTGTATTTGCTGGGAACAGACGCCAGTGCTATTTGTCCTGTGTATGGCAATGGGAGCGCAATAGTGACTATTCTTACCATAAAACAACTCGTGCTCGTAGTACCAGAAACTGCATTTGATTCAACTCCATTTAGGACTGGGAAACAAACGCTAGCTCGCCTTACAAGGAACACACTCTGCTTTTGAGGAAAGAGCACTCTACTACACTACTGTGTTTCCTATAGGGCCAGAAAAGTGAGCTTGCTCAGAACATAAGAACTGTGCTTCCTACACACACGGGCCATATCTAGTTCAACTCTGCTTAGGAAACTGAAAGGAACAGTAGCTCTTCTTCCTTCCGATACACAGTACTTGCTGGGAACAGACGCCAGTGCTATTTGCACTGTGTATGGCAATGGGAGTGCAATAGTGACTTTCCTTACCAGAAAACAACTCTTGCTCGTAGGACCAGAAACTGCATTTGATTCAACTCCACTTAGGACTGGGAAACAAACGCTAGCTCGCCTTACAAGAAACACACTCTGCTTTTGAGAAAAGAGCACTCTTCTACTCTACTGTGTTTCCTAGAGGGCCAGAACAGTGAGCTTCCTCAGAACAAATGAACTGTGCTTCCTAGACACACGGGCCATATCTAGTTCAACTCTGCTTAGGAAACTGAGAAGAACAGTAGCTCCTCTTCAGTCCAATACACTGTACTTGCTGGGAACAGACACGAGTGCTATTTGCACTGTATGGCAATGGGAGCGCAATAGTGACTTTCCTTACCAGAAAACAACTCTTGCTCGTAGGACCAGAAATTGCATGTGATTCAACTCCATTTAGGACTGGGAAACAAACGCTAGCTCGCCTTACAAGAAAAACTCTCTGCTTTTGAGAAAATGCACTCTTCTACTCTACTGTGTTTCCTATGGGGTCCGAACGGTGAGCTTGCTCAGAACAAAAGAACTGTGCTTCCTACACACACGGCCATATCTAGTTCAATTCTGCTTAGGAACCTGACAAGAACAGTAGATCCTCTTCAGTCCAATACACTGTACTTGCTCAAAGAGACGCCAGTGCTATTTGTCCTGTGTATGGCAGTGGCAAGGCAATAGTGACTCTTCTTACCATAAAACAACTCTTGCTCATAGGACCAGAAACTGCATGTGATTCAACTCCATTTAGGACTGGGAAACAAACGCTAGCTTGCCTTAAAAGAAACACACTCTGCTTTAGAGAAAAGAGCACTCTTCTACTCTACTGTTTCCTATAGGGCCAGAACAGTGAGCTTGCTCAGAACAAAAGAACTGTGCTTCCGACACGGGCCATATCAAGTTCAACTCTGATTAGGAAACTGACAAGAACAGTAGCTCCTATTCAGTCCAATACACTGTACTTGCTGGGAACAGACGCGAGTGCTATTTGCAATGTGTATGGCATTTGGAGCGCAATAGTGTCTCTTCTTACCAGAAAACAACTCTTGTACATAGGACCAAAAACTGCCTGTGATTCAACTCCATTTAGGACTGGGAAACAAACGCGAGCTCGCCTTACAAGAAACACACTCTGCTTTAGAGAAAAAAGCACTCTTCTACTCTACTGTGTTTCCTATGGGGTCCGAACAGTGAGCTGCTCACAACAAAAGAACTGTGCTTCCTACACACACGACATATCTAGTTCAATTCTGCTTAGGAACCTGACAAGAACAGTAGATCCTCTTCAGTCCAATACACTGTACTTGCTGGGAACAGACGCCAGTGCTTTTTGTCCTGTGTATGGCAATGGCAGCACAATAGTGACTATTCTTACCATAAAACAACTCGTGCTCGTAGTACCAGAAACTGCATTTGATTCAACTCCGTTTAGGACTGGGAAACAAACGCTAGCTCGCCTTACAAGAAACACACTCTGCTTTTGAGAAAAGAGCACTCTTCTACTCTACTGTGTTTCCTATAGGGCCGGAACAGTGAGCTTGCTCAGAACATAAGAACTGTGCTTCCTACACACACAGGCCATATCTAGTTCAACTCTGCTTAGGAAACTGACAAGAACAGTAGATCCTCTTCAGTCCGATACACTGTACTTGCTGGGAAAGGACACGAGTGCTATTTGCACTGTGTATGGCAATTGGAGCGCAATAGTGACTTTCCTTACCAGAAAACAACTCTTGCTCATAGGACCAGAAACTGCATTTGATTCAACTCCATTTAGGACTGGGAAACAAACTCTAGCTCGCCTTACAAGAAACACACTCTGCTTTTGAGAAAAGAGCACTCTTCTACTCTACTGTGTTTCCTATAGGGCCAGAACAGTGAGCTTGCTCAGAACAAATAAACTGTGCTTCCTAGACACACGGGCCATATCTATTTCAATTCTGCTTAGGAAAATGAGAAGAACAGTAGCTCCTCTTCAGTCCAATACACTGTACTTGCTTTGAACAGACGGGAGTGCTCTTTGCACTGTATGGCAATGGGAGCGCAATAGTGACTTTCCTTACCAGAAAACAACTCTTGCTCGTACGACCAGAAATTGCATGTGATTCAACTCCATATAGGAATGGGAAACAAACGCTAGCTCGCCTTACAAGAAACACACTCTGCTTTTGAGAAAAGAGCACTCTTCTACTCTACTGTGTTTCCTATTGGGTCCAAACAGTGAGCTTGCTCAGAACAAAAGAACTGTGCTTCCTACACACACGGACCATATGTAGATCAACTCTGCTTAGGAAACTGACAAGAACAGTAGCTCCTCTTCAGTCCGATACACTGTACTTGCTGGGAAAAGACGCGAGTGCTATTTGCACTGTGTATGGCAAAGGGAGCACAATAGTGACTTTCCTTACCAGAAAACAACTCTTGCTCGTAGGACCAGAAACTGCATGTGATTCAACTCCATTTAGGACTGAGAAACAAACGCTAGCTTGCCTTACAAAAAACACACTCTGCTTTTGAGAAAAGAGCACTCTTCTACTCTACTGTGTTTCCTATGGTTTCCGAACAGTGAGCTTGCTCAGAACAAAAGAACTGTGCTTCCTACACACACGGCCATATCAGGTTCAATTCTGCTTAGGAACCTGACAAGAACAGTAGCTCCTCTTCAGTCTGATACACTGTACTTGCTGGGAACAGACGCCAGGGCTATTTGTCCTGTGTATGGCAATGGCAGCGCAATAGTGACTCTTCTACTATAAAACAACTCTTGCTCATAGGACCAGAAACTGCATGTGATTCCACTCCATTTAAGACTGGGAACCAAACGCTAGCTCGCCTTATAATCAACACACTCTGCTTTAGCGAAAAGAACACTCTTCTACTCTACTGTGTTTTTTATAGTGCCAGAACAGTGGGCTTGCTCAGAACAAAAGAGCTGTGCTTCCTACACACACGGCCATATCTAGTTCAATTCTGCTTAGGATCCTGACAAGAACAGTAGATCCTCTTCAGTCCAATACACTGTACTTGCTGGGAACAGATGCCAGTGCTATTTGTCCTGTGTATGGCAATGGCAGTGCAATAGTGACTATTCATACCATAAAACAACTCTTGCTCATAGGACCAGAAACTGCATGTGATTCAACTCCATTTAGGACTGGGAAACAAACGCTAGCTCGCCTTAAAAGAAACACACTCTGCTTTAGAGAAAAGAGCACTCTTCTACTCTACTGTGTTTCCTATAGGGCTAGAAGAGAGAGCTTGCTCAGAACAAAAGAACTGTGCTTCCTACACACGGGCCATATCTAGTTCAACTCTGCTTATGAATCTGAAAAGAACAGTAGCTCCTATTCAGTCCAATACACTGTACTTGCTGCGAACCTACGCCAGTGCTATTTGCAGTGTGTATGGCAATGGGAGCGCAATAGTGTCTTTCCTTACCAGAAAACAACTCTTGTTCGTAGGACCAGAAACTGCATGTGATTCAACTCCATTTAGAGCTAGGAAACAAACGCTAGCTCGCCTTACAAGAAATACACTCTGCTTTAGAGAAAAGAGCACTCATCTATTCTACTTTGTTTCCTATAGGGCCAGAACAGTGAGCTTGCTCAGAACAAAAGAACTGCGCTTCCCACACATGGGCCATATCTAGTTCAAATCTGCCTAGGAAACTGACAAAAACAGTAGCTCCTCTTCAGTCCGATACACTGTACTTGCTGGGAACAGACGCGAGTGCTATTTGCACTGTGTATGGGATTTGGAGCGCAATAGTTACTCTTCTTACCAGAACACAACTCTTGCTCATAGGACCAAAAACTGCCTGTGACTCAACTCCATTTAGGACTGGGAAACAAACGTGAGCTCGCCTTACAAGAAACACACTATGCTTTAGAGAAAAGAGCACCCTTCTACTCTACTGTGTTTCGTATGTGGTCCGAACAGTGAGCTTGCTCAGAACAAAAGAACTGTGCTTCCTACACACGGCCATATCTAGTTCAATTCTGCTTAGGAATCTGAGAAGAACAGTAGCACCTATTCAGTCCAATACACTGTACTTGCTGGGAACAGACGCTAGTGCTATTTGCACTGTGTATGGCAATGGCAGCGCAATAGTGACTCTTCTTACCATAAAACAACTCTTGCTCATAGGACCAGAAACTGCATGGGATTCAACTCCATTTAGGACTGGGAAACAAACGCTAGCTTGCCTTAAAAGAAACACACTCTGCTTTAGAGAAAAGAGCACTCTTCTACTCTACTGTGTTTCCTATAGGGCTAGAAGAGTGAGCTTGCTCAGAACAAAAGAACTGTGCTTCCAACACACGGGCCATATCTAGTTCAACTCTGCTTAGGAAACTGACAAGAACAGTAGCTCCTATTCAGTCCAATACACTGTACTTGCTGGGAACAGACGCGAGTGCTATTTGCAATGTGTATGGCATTTGGAGCACAATAGTGACTCTTCTTACCAGAAAACAACTCTTGTGCATAGGACGAAAAACTGCCTGTGATTCAACTCCATTTAGGACTGGGAAACAAACGCGAGCTCGCCTTACAAGAAACACACTCTGCTTTAGAGAAAAAAGCACTCTTCTACTCTACTGTGTTTCCTATGGGGTCCGAACAGTGAGCTGCTCAGAACAAAAGAACTGTGCTTCCTACACACACGGCCATATCTAGTTCAATTCTGCTTAGAAACCTGACAAGAACAGTAGATCCTCTTCAGTCCAATACACTGTACTTGCTGGGAACAGACAGCATTGCTACTTGTCCTGTGTATGGCAATGGCAGCGCAATAGTGAGTATTCTTACCATAAAACAACTCGTGCTCGTAGTACCAGAAACTGCATTTGATTCAACTCCATTTAGGACTGGGAAACAAACGCTAGCTCGCCTTACAAGAAACACACTCTGCTTTTGAGAAAAGAGCACTCTTTTACTCTACTGTGTTTCCTATAGGGCCAGAACAGTGAGCTTGCTCAGAACATAAGAACTGTACTTCCTACACACACGGGCCATATCTAGTTCAACTCTGCTTAGGAAACTGACAAGAACAGTAGCTCCTCTTCCTTCCGATCAATGTACTTGCTGGGAACAGACGCCAGTGCTATTTGCACTGTGTATGGCAATGGGAGTGCAATAGTGACTTTCCTTACCAGAAAAAAACTCTTGCTCGTAGGACCAGAAACTGCATTTGATTCAACTCCATTTAGGACTGGGAAACAAACTCTAGCTCGCCTTACAAGAAACACACTCTGCTTTTGAGAAAAGAGCACTCTTCTACTCTACTGTGTTTCCTATAGGGCCAGAAGAGTGAGCTTGCTCAGAACAAATGAACTGTGCTTCCTAGACACACGGGCAATATCTCGTTCAACTCTGCTTAGGAAAATTAGAAGAACAGTAGCTCCACTTCAGTCCAATACACTGTACTTGCTGGGAACAGACGGGAGTGCTCTTTGCACTGTATGGCAATGGGAGCGCAATAGTGACTTTCCTTACCAGAAAAAAACTCTTGCTCGTACGACCAGAAATTGCATGTGATTCAACTCCATATAGGAATGGGAAACAAACGCTAGCTCGCCTTAAAAGAAACACACTCTGCTTTTGAGAAAAGAGCACTCTTCTACTCTACTGTGTTTCCTATGGGGTCCAAACAGTGAGCTTGCTCAGAACAAAAGAACTGTGCTTCCTACACACACGGACCATATGTAGATCAACTCTGCTTAGGAAACTGACAAGAACAGTAGCTCCTATTCAGTCCAATACACTGTACTTGCTGGGAACAGACGCGAGTGCTATTTGCACTGTGTATGGCATTTGGAGCACAATAGTGACTCTTCTTTCCAGAAAACATCTCTTGCTCATAGGACCAAAAACTGCATGTGACTCAACTCCATTTAAGACTGGGAAATAAACACGAGATCGCCTTACAAGAAACACACTCTGCTTTAGAGAAAAGAGCACTCTTCTACTGTTCTGTGTTTCCTATAGGGCCAGAACAGTGAGCTTGCTCAGAACATAATAACTGTGTTTCCTACACACACGGGCCATATCTAGTTCAACTCTGCTTAGGAAACTAACAAGAACAGTAGATCCTCTTCAGTCCGATACACTGTACTTGCTGGGAAAAGACGCGAGTGCTATTAGCACTGTGTATGGCAAAGGGAGCGCAATAGTGACTTTCCTTACCAGAAAACAACTCTTGCTCGTAGGACCAGAAACTGCATGTGATTCAACTCCATTTAGGACTGGGAAAAAAACGCTAGCTTGCCTTACAAAAAACACACTCTGCTTTTGAGAAAAGAGAACTCTTCTACTCTACTGTGTTTCCTGTGGTTTCCAAACAGTGAGCTTGCTCAGAACAAAATAACTGTGCTTCCTACACACACGGCCATATCTAGTTCAATTCTGCTTAGGAACCTGACAAGAACAGTAGCTCCTCTTCAGTCTGATACACTGTACTTGCTGGGAACAGACGCCAGTGCTATTTGTCCTGTGTATGGCAATGGCAGCGCAATAGTGACTCTTCTTACTATAAAACAACTCTTGCTCATAGGACCAGAAACTGCATGGGATTCCACTCCATTTAAGACTGGGAAACAAACGCTAGCTTGCCTTAAAATCAACACACTCTGCTTTAGCAAAAAGAGCACTCTTCCACTCTACTGTGTTTCCTATAGTGCCAGAACAGTGGGCTTGCTCAGAACAAAAGAGCTGTGCTTCCTACACACACGGCCATATCTAGTTCAATTCTGCTTAGGAACCTGACAAGAACAGTAGATCCTCTTCAGTCCAATACACTGTACTTGCTGGGAACAGACGCAAGTGCTATTTGTCCTGTGTATGGCAATGGCAGCGCAATAGTGACTATTCTTACCATAAAACAACTCTTGCTCATAGGATCAGAAACTGCATGTGATTCAACTCCATTTAGGACTGGGAAACAAACGCTAGCTCGCCTTAAAAGAAACACACTCTGCTTTAGAGAAAAGAGCACTCTTCTACTCTACTGTGTTTCCTATAGGGCTAGAAGAGAGAACTTGCTCAGAACAAAAGAACTGTGCTTCCTACAAACGGGCCATATCAAGTTCAACTCTGCTTAGGAAACTGAGAAGAACAGTAGCTCCTATTCAGTCCAATACACTGTACTTGCTGCGAACCTACGCCATTGCTATTTGCAGTGTGTATGGCAATGGGAGCGCAATAGTGACTTTCCGTACCAGAAAATAACTCTTGTTCGTAGGACCAGAAACTGCATGTGATTCAACTCCATTTAGAGCTAGGAAACAAACGCTAGCTCGCCTTACAAGAAACACACTCTGCTTTTGAGAAAAGAGCACTCATCTACTCTACTTTGTTTCCTATAGGGCCAGAACAGTGAGCTTGCTCAGAACATAAGAACTGTGTTTCCTACACACACGGGCCATATCTAGTTCAACTCTGCTTAGGAAACTGACAAGAACAGTAGCTCCTCTTCAGTCCGATACACTGTACTTGCTGGGAACAGACGCCAGTGCTATTTGTCCTGTGTATGGCAATGGCAGCGCAATAGTGACTCTTCTTAACATAAAAAAACTCTTGCTCGTAGGACCAGAAACTGCATTTGATTCAACTCCATTTAGGACTGGGAAACAAACGCTAGCTCGCCTTACAAGAAACACACTCTGCTTTAGAGAAAAGAGCACTCTTCTACTCTACTGTGTTTCCTATAGGGCCAGAACAGTGAGCTTGCTCAGAACAAAAGAACTGTGCTTCCTACACACGGGCCAGATCTAGTTCAACTCTGCTTAGGAAACTGACAAGAACAGTAGCTCCTATTCAGTCCAATACACTGTAATTGCTGGGAACAGACACGAGTGCTATTTGCACTGTGTATGGCATTTGGAGCGTAATAGTGACTTTTCTTACCAGAAAACAACTCTTGCTCGTAGAACCAAAAACTGCCTGTGACTCAACTCCATTTAGGACTGGGAAACAAACGCTAGCTCGCCTTACAAGAAACACACTCTGCTTTAGAGAAAAGAGCACTCTTCTACTCTACTGTGTTTCCTATGGGGTCCAAACAGTGAGATTGCTCAGAACAAAAGAACTGTGCTTCCTACACACGGCCATATCTAGTTCAATTCTGCTTAGGAATCTGACAAGAACAGTAGCACCTATTCAGTCCAATACACTGTACTTGCTGGGAACAGACGCTAGTGCTATTTGCACTGTGTATAGCAATGGGAGCACAATGTGACTTTCCTTACCAGAAAACAACTCTTGTTCATAGGACCAGAAACTGCATGTGATTCAACTCCATTTAGGACTAGGAAACAAAAGCTAGCTCGCCTTACAAGAAACACACTCTGCTTTTGAGAAAAGAGCACTCATCTACTCTACTTTGTTTCCTATAGGGCCAGAACCGTGAGCTTGCTCAGAACATAAGAACTGTGCTTCCTACACACACGGGCCATATCTAGTTCAACTCTGCTTAGGAAACTGACAAGAACAGTAGCTCCTCTTCAGTCCGATACACTGTACTTGCTGGGAACAGACGCCAGTGCTATTTGTCCTGTGTATGGCAATGGCAGCGCAATAGTGACTCTTCTTACCATAAAAAAACTCTTGCTCGTAGGACCAGAAACTGCATTTGATTCAACTCCATTTAGGACTGGGAAACAAACGCCAGCTCGCCTTACAAGAAACACACTCTGCTTTAGAGAAAAGAGCACTCTTCTACTCTACTGTGTTTCCTATAGGGCCAGAACAGTGAGCTTGCTCAGAACAAAAGAACTGTGCTTCCTACACACGGGCCAGATCTAGTTCAACTCTGCTTAGGAAACTGACAAGAACAGTAGCTCCTATTCAGTCCAATACACTGTAATTGCTGGGAACAGACACGAGTGCTATTTGCACTGTGTATGGCATTTGGAGCGCAATAGTGACTTTTGTTACCAGAAAACAACTCTTGCTCGTAGGACCAAAAACTGCCTGTGACTCAACTCCATTTAGGACTGGGAAACAAACGCTAGCTCGCCTTACAAGAAACACACTCTGCTTTAGAGAAAAGAGCACTCTTCTACTCTACTGTGTTTCCTATGGGGTCCGAACAGTGAGCTTGCTCAGAACAAAAGAACTGTGGTTCCTACACACGGCCATATCTAGTTCAACTCTGCTTAGGAAACTGACAAGAACAGTAGATCCTCTTCAGTCCGATACACTGTACTTGCTGGGAAAGGACACGAGTGCTATTTGCACTGTGTATGGCAATTGGAGCGCAATAGTGACTTTCCTTACCAGAAAACAACTCTTGCTTGTAGGACCAGAAACTGCATTTGATTCAACTCCATTTCCGACTGGGAAACAAACTCTAGCTCGCCTTACAAGAAACACACTCTGCTTTTGAGAAAAGAGCACTCTTCTACTCTACTGTGTTTCCTATAGGGCCAGAACAGTGAGCTTGCTCAGAACAAATGAACTGTGCTTCCTAGACACACGGGCCATATCTAGTTCAACTCTGCTTAGGAAAATGAGAAGAACAGTAGCTCCTCTTCAGTCCGATACACTGTATTAGCTGGGAAAAGACGCGAGTGCTATTTGCACTGTGTATGGCAAAGGGAGCGCAATAGTGACTTTCCTTACCAGAAAACAACTCTTGCTTTGAACAGACGGGAGTGCTCTTTGCACTGTATGGCAATGGGAGCGCAATAGTGACTTTCCTTACCAGAAAACACCTCTTGCTCGTACGACCAGAAATTGCATGTGATTCAACTCCATATAGGAATGGGAAACAAATGCTAGCTCGCCTTACATGAAACACACTCTGCTTTTGAGAAAAGAGCGCTCTTCTACTCTACTGTGTTTCCTATTGGGTCCAAACAGTGAGCTTGCTCAGAACAAAAGAACTGTGCTTCCTACACACACGGACCATATGTAGATCAACTCTGCTTAGGAAACTGACAAGAACAGTAGCTCCTCTTCAGTCCGATACACTGTATTAGCTGGGAAAAGACGCGAGTGCTATTTGCACTGTGTATGGCAAAGGGAGCGCAATAGTGACTTTCCTTACCAGAAAACAACTCTTGCTCGTAGGACCAGAAACTGCATGGGATTCAACTCCATTTAGGACTGAGAAACAAACGCTAGCTTGCCTTACAAAAAACACACTCTGCTTTTGAGAAAAGAGCACTCTTCTACTCTACTGTGTTTCCTATGGTTTCCGAACAGTGAGCTTGCTCAGAACAAAAGAACTGTGCTTCCTACACACACGGCCATATCTAGTTCAATTCTGCTTAGGAACCTGACAAGAACAGTAGCTCCTCTTCAGTCTGATACACTGTACTTGCTGGGAACAGACGCCAGTGCTATTTGTCCTGTGTATGGCAATGGCAGCGCAATAGTGACTCTTCTTACTATAAAACAACTCTTGCTCATAGGACCAGAAACTGCATGGGATTCCACTCCATTTAAGACTGGGAACCAAACGCTAGCTCGCCTTAAAATCAACACACTCTGCTTTAGCGAAAAGAACACTCTTCTACTCTACTGTGTTTTTTATAGTGCCAGAACAGTGGGCTTGCTCAGAACAAAAGAGCTGTGCTTCCTACACACACGGCCATATCTAGTTCAATTCTGCTTAGGAACCTGACAAGAACAGTAGATCCTCTTCAGTCCAATACACTGTACTTGCTGGGAACAGACGCCAGTGCTATTTGTCCTGTGTATGGCAATGGCAGCGCAATAGTGACTATTCTTACCATAAAACAACTCTTGCTTATAGGACCAGAAACTGCATGTGATTCAACTCCATTTAGGACTGGGAAACAAACGCTAGCTCGCCTTAAAAGAAACACACTCTGCTTTAGAGAAAAGAGCACTCTTCTACTCTACTGTGTTTCCTATAGGGCTAGAAGAGAGAGCTTGCTCAGAACAAAAGAACTGTGCTTCCTACACACGGGCCATATCTAGTTCAACTCTGCTTATGAAACTGACAAGAACAGTAGCTCCTATTCACTCCAATACACTGTACTTGCTGCGAACCTACGCCAGTGCTATTTGCAGTGTGTATGGCAATGGGAGCGCAATAGTGACTTTCCTTACCAGAAAACAACTCTTGTTCGTAGGACCAGAAACTGCATGTGATTCAACTCCATTTAGAGCTAGGAAACAAACGCTAGCTCGCCTTACAAGAAATACACTCTGCTTTAGAGAAAAGAGCACTCATCTATTCTACTTTGTTTCCTATAGGGCCAGAACAGTGAGCTTGCTCAGAACAAAAGAACTGCGCTTCCCACACACGGGCCATATCTAGTTCAAATCTGCCTAGGAAACTGACAAAAACAGTAGCTCCTCTTCAGTCCGTTACACTGTACTTGCTGGGAACAGACGCGAGTGCTATTTGCACTGTGTGTGGCATTTGGAGCGCAATAGTTACGCTTCTTACCAGAACACAACTCTTGCTCATAGGACCAAAAACTGCCTGTGACTCAACTCCATTTAGGACTGGGAAACAAACGTGAGCTCGCCTTACAAGAAACACACTATGCTTTAGAGAAAAGAGCACTCTTCTACTCTACTGTGTTTCCTATGGGGTCCGAACAGTGAGCTTGCTCAGAACAAAAGAACTGTGCTTCCTACACACGGCCATATCTAGTTCAATTCTGCTTAGGAATCTGACAAGAACAGTAGCACCTATTCAGTCCAATACACTGTACTTGCTGGGAACAGACGCTAGTGCTATTTGCACTGTGTATGGCAATGGGAGCGCAATGTGACTTTCCTTACCAGAAAACAACTCTTGTTCATAGGACCAGAAACTGCATGTGATTCAACTCCATTTAGGACTAGGAAACAAACGCTAGCTCGCCTTACAAGAAACACACTCTGCTTTTGAGAAAAGAGCACTCTTCTACTCTACTGTGTTTCCTAGAGTGCCAGAACAGTGAGCTTGCTCAGAACATAAGAACTGTGCTTCCTACACACACAGGCCATATCTAGTTCAACTCTGCTTAGGAAACTGACAAGAACAGTAGATCCTCTTCAGTCCGATACACTGTACTTGCTGGGAAAGGACACGAGTGCTATTTGCACTGTGTATGGCAATTGGAGCGCAATAGTGACTTTCCTTACCAGAAAACAACTCTTGCTCCTAGGACCAGAAATTGCATGTGATTCAACTCCATTTAGTACTGGGAAACAAACGCTAGCTCTCCTTACATGAAACACACTCTGCTTTTGAGAAAAGAGCACTCTTCTACGCTACTATGTTTCCTATGGTTTCCGAACATTGAGCTTGCTCTGAACAAAAGAACTGTGCTTCCTACACACACGGGCCATATCTAGTTCAATTCTGCTTAGGAACCTGACAAGAACAGTAGATCCTCTTCAGTCCAATACACTGTACTTGCTAGGAACAGACGCCAGTGCTATTTGTCCTGTGTATGGCAATGGCAGCGCAATAGTGACTCTTCTTACTATAAAACAACTCTTGTTCATAGGACCAGAAACTGCATGTGATTCAACTCCATTTAGGACTGGGAAACAAACGCTAGCTTGCCTTAAAAGAAACACACTCTGCTTTAGAGAAAAGAGCACTCTTCTACTCTACTGTGTTTCCTATGGTTTCCGAACAGTGAGCTTGCTCAGAACAAAAGAACTGTGCTTCCAACACACGGGCCATATCTAGTTCAACTCTGCTTAGGAAACTGACAAGAACAGTAGCTCCTATTCAGTCCAATACACTGTACTTGCTGGGAACAGACGCGAGTGCTATTTGCAATGTGTATGGCATTTGGAGCGCAATAGTGACTCTTCTTACCAGAAAACAACTCTTGTACATAGGACGAAAAACTGCCTGTGATTCAACTCCATTTAGGACTGGGAAACAAACGCAAGCTCGCCTTACAAGAAACACACTCTGCTTTAGAGAAAAAAGCACGCTTCTACTCTACTGTGTTTCCTATGGGGTCCGAACAGTGAGCTGCTCAGAACAAAAGAACTGTGCTTCCTACACACACGGCCATATCTAGTTCAATTCTGCTTAGGAACCTGACAAGAACAGTAGATCCTCTTCAGTCCAATACACTGTACTTGCTGGGAACAGACAGCATTGCTACTTGTCCTGTGTTTGGCAATGGCAGCGCAATAGTGAGTATTCTTACCATAAAACAACTCGTGCTCGTAGTACCAGAAACTGCATTTGATTCAACTCCATTTAGGACTGGGAAACAAACGCTAGCTCGCCTTACAAGAAACACACTCTGCTTTTGAGAAAAGAGCACTCTTTTACTCTACTGTGTTTCCTATAGGGCCAGAACAGTGAGCTTGCTCAGAACATAAGAACTGTGCTTCCTACACACATGGGCCATATCTAGTTCAACTCTGCTTAGGAAACTGACAAGAACAGTAGCTCCTCTTCCTTCCGATCAATGTACTTGCTGGGAACAGACGCCAGTGCTATTTGCACTGTGTATGGCAATGGGAGTGCAATAGTGACTTTCCTTACCAGAAAACAACTCTTGCCTGTAGGACCAGAAACTGCATTTGATTCAACTCCATTTAGGACTGGGAAACAAACTCTAGCTCGCCTTACAAGAAACACACTCTGCTTTTGAGAAAAGAGCACTCTTCTACTCTACTGTGTTTCCTATAGGGCCAGAAGAGTGAGCTTCCTCAGAACAAATGAACTGTGCTTCTTAGACACACGGGCAATATCTCGTTCAACTCTGCTTAGGAAAATGAGAAGAACAGTAGCTCCTCTTCAGTCCAATACACTGTACTTGCTGGGAACAGACGGGAGTGCTCTTTCCACTGTATGGCAATGGGAGCGCAATAGTGACTTTCCTTACCAGAAAAAAACTCTTGCTCGTACGACCAGAAATTGCATGTGATTCAACTCCATATAGGAATGGGAAACAAACGCTAGCTCGCCTTAAAAGAAACACACTCTGCTTTTGAGAAAAGAGCACTCTTCTACTCTACTGTGTTTCCTATGGGGTCCAAACAGTGAGCTTGCTCAGAACAAAAGAACTGTGCGTCCTACACACACGGACCATATGTAGATCAACTCTGCTTAGGAAACTGACAAGAACAGTAGCTCCTCTTGAGAACAATACACTGTACTTGCTGGGAACAGACGCGAGTGCTATTTGCACTGTGTATGGCATTTGGAGCACAATAGTGACTCTTCTTTCCAGAAAACATCTCTTGCTCATAGGACCAAAAACTGCATGTGACTCAACTCCATTTAAGACTGGGAAATAAACATGAGCTCGCCTTACAAGAAACACACTCTGCTTTTGAGAAAAGAGCACTCTTCTACTCTACTGTGTTTCCTATGGTTTCCAAACAGTGAGCTTGCTCAGAACAAAAGAACTGTGCTTCCTACACACACGGCCATATCTAGTTCAATTCTGCTTAGGAACCTGACAAGAACAGTAGCTCCTCTTCAGTCTGATACACTGTACTTGCTGGGAACAGACGCCAGTGCTATTTGTCCTGTGTATGGCAATGGCAGCGCAATAGTGACTCTTCTTACTATAAAACAACTCTTGCTCATAGGACCAGAAACTGCATGGGATTCCACTCCATTTAAGACTGGGAAACAAACGCTAGCTTGCCTTAAAATCAACACACTCTGCTTTAGCGAAAAGAGCACTCTTCCACTCTACTGTGTTTCCTATAGTGCCAGAACAGTGGGCTTGCTCAGAACAAAAGAGCTGTGCTTCCTACACACACGGCCATATCTAGTTCAATTCTGCTTAGGAACCTGACAAGAACAGTAGATCCTCTTCAGTCCAATACACTGTACTTGCTGGGAACAGACGCAAGTGCTATTTGTCCTGTGTATGGCAATGGCAGCGCAATAGTGACTATTCTTACCATAAAACAACTCTTGCTCATAGGATCAGAAACTGCATGTGATTCAACTCCATTTAGGACTGGGAAACAAACGCTAGCTCGCCTTAAAAGAAACACACTCTGCTTTAGAGAAAAGAGCACTCTTCTACTCTACTGTGTTTCCTATAGGGCTAGAAGAGAGAACTTGCTCAGAACAAAAGAACTGTGCTTCCTACAAACGGGCCATATCTAGTTCAACTCTGCTTAGGAAACTGAGAAGAACAGTAGCTCCTATTCAGTCCAATACACTGTACTTGCTGCGAACCTACGCCATTGCTATTTGCAGTGTGTATGGCAATGGGAGCGCAATAGTGACTTTCCGTACCAGAAAACAACTCTTGTTCGTAGGACCAGAAACTGCATGTGATTCAACTCCATTTAGAGCTAGGAAACAAACGCTAGCTCGCCTTACAAAAAACACACTCTGCTTTTGAGAAAAGAGCACTCATCTACTCTACTTTGTTTCCTATAGGGCCAGAACAGTGAGCTTGCTCAGAACATAAGAACTGTGCTTCCAACACACACGGGCCATATCTAGTTCAACTCTGCTTAGGAAACTGACAAGAACAGTAGCTCCTCTTCAGTCCGATACACTGTACTTGCTGGGATTAGACGCCAGTGCTATTTTTCCTGTGTATGGCAATGGCAGCGCAATAGTGACTATTCTTACCATAAAAAAACTCTTGCTCATAGGACCAGAAACTGCATTTGATTCAACACCATTTAGGACTGGGAAACAAACGCTAGCTCGCCTTACAAGAAACACACTCTGCTTTAGAGAAAAGAGCACTCTTCTACTCTACTGTGTTTCCTATGGGGTCCGAAGAGTGAGCTTGCTCTGAACAAAAGAACTGTGCTTCCTACACACGGGCCAGATCTAGTTCAACTCTGCTTAGGAAACTGACAAGAACAGTAGCTCCTCTTCAGTCCAATACACTGTACTTGCTGGGAACAGACCCTAGTGCTATTTGTCCTGTGTATGGCAATGGCAGCGAAATAGTGACTCTTCTTACCAGAAAACAACTCTTGCTCGTAGGACCAAAAACTGCCTGTTACTCAACTCCATTTAGGACTGGGAAACAAACACGAGCTCTCCTGACAAGAAACACACTCTGCTTTAGAGAAAAGAGCACTCTTCTACTCTACTGTGTTTCCTATAGGGCCAGAACAGTGAGCTTGCTCAGAACATAATAACTGTGCTTCCTAGACACACAGGCCATATCTATTTCAACTCTGCTTAGGAAACTGACAAGAACAGTAGCTCCTCTTCAGTCCGATACACTGTACTTGCTGAGAACAGACGCGAGTGCTATTTGCACTGTGTATGGCAATTGGAGCACGATAGTGACTCGTCTTACCAGAAAACAACTCTTGCTCATAGGAACAGAAACTGCATGTGACTCAACTCCATTTAGGACTGGGAAACAAACTCTAGCTCGCCTTACAAGAAACACACTCTGCTTTGGAGAAAAGAGCACTCTTCTACTCTACTGTGTTTCCTATAGGGCCAGAACAGTGAGCTTGCTCAGAACATAAGAAATGTGCTTCCTACACACACGGGCCATATCTAGTTCAACTCTGCTTAGGAACCTGACAAGAACAGTAGCTCCTCTTCAGTCCGATACACTGTACTTGCTGGAAACAGACGCAAGTGCTATTTGCACTGTGTATGGCAATGGGAGTGCAATAGTGACTTTCCTTAGCAGAAAACAACTCTTGCTCGTAGGACCAGAAACTGCATGTGATTGAACTCCATTTAGGAGTGGGAAACAAACGCTAGCTCGTCTTACAAGAAACACACTCTGCTTTTGAGAAAAGAGCACTCATCTACTCTACTGTGTTTTCTATAGGGCCAGAACAGTGAGCTTGCTCAGAACATAAGAACTGTGCTTCCTACACACACAGGCCATATCTAGTTCAACTCTGCTTAGGAAACTGACAAGAACAGTAGCTCCTCTTCCTTCCGATTCACTGTACTTGCTGGGAACAGACGCAAGTGCTATTTGTACTGTGTATGGCAATGGGAGTGCAATAGTGACTTTCCTTACCAGAAAACAACTCTTGCTCGTAGGACCAGAAACTGCATTTGATTCAACTCCATTTAGGACTGGGAAACAAACGCTAGCTCGCCTTACAAGAAACATACTCTGCTTTTGAGAAAAGAGCACTCTTCTACTCTACTGTGTTTCCTATGGGTTCCAAACAGTGAGCTAGCTCAGAACAAAAGAACTGTGCTTCCTACACACACGGCCATATCTAGTTCAATTCTGCTTAGGAACCTGACAAGAACAGTAGCTCCTCTTCAGTCCGATACACTGTACTTGCTGGGAACAGACGCCAGTGCTATTTGTTCTGTGTATGGCAATGGCAGCGCAATAGTGACTATTCTTACCATAAAACAACTCTTGCTCATAGGACCAGAAACTGCATGAGATTCCACTCCATTTAAGACTGGGAAACAAACGCTAGCTCGCCTTACAATCAACACACTCTGCTTTAGCGAAAAGAGCATTCTTCTACTCTACTGTGTTTCCTATAGGGCCAGAACAGTGGGCTTGCTCAGAACAAAAGAACTGTGCTTCCTACACACACGGCCATATCTAGTTCAATTCTGCTTAGGAACCTGACAAGAACAGTAGATCCTCTTTAGTCCAGTACACTGTACTTGCTGGAAACAGACGCCAGTGCTATTTGTCCTGTGTATGGCAATGGCAGCGCAATAGTGACTCTTCTTACCAGAAAACAACTCTTGCTCGTAGGACCAAAAACTGCCTGTTACTCAACTCCATTTAGGACTGGGAAACAAACACGAGCTCTCCTGACAAGAAACAAACTCTGCTTTAGAGAAAAGAGCACTCTTCTACTCTACTGTGTTTCCTATAGGGCCAGAACAGTGAGCTTGCTCAGAACATAATAACTGTCCTTCCTAGACACACGGGCCATATCTATTTCAACTCTGCTTAGGAAACTGACAAGAACAGTAGCTCCTCTTCAGTCCGATACACTGTACTTGCTGCGAACACACGCGTGTGCTATTTGCACTATGTATGGCAATTGGAGCACGATAGTGACTCGTCTTACCAGAAAACAACTCTTGCTCGTAGGAACAGAAACTGCATGTGACTCATCTCCATTAGGACTGGGAAACAAACTCTAGCTCGCCTTACAAGAAACACACTCTGCTTTGGAGAAAAGAGCACTCTTCTACTCTACTGTGTTTCCTATAGGGCCAGAACAGTGAGCTTGCTCAGAACATAAGAAATGTGCTTCCTACACACACGGGCCATATCTAGTTCAACTCTGCTTAGGAACCTGACAAGAACAGTAGCTCCTCTTCAGTCCGATACACTGTACTTGCTGGAAACAGACGCGAGTGCTATTTGCACTGTGTATGGCAATGGGAGTGCAATAGTGACTTTCCTTAGCAGAAAACAACTCTTGCTCGTAGGACCAGAAACTGCATGTGATTGAACTCCATTTAGGACTGGGAGACAAACGCTAGCTCGTCTTACAAGAAACACACTCTGCTTTTGAGAAAAGAGCACTCATCTACTCTACTGTGTTTTCTATAGGGCCAGAACAGTGAGCTTGCTCAGAACATAAGAACTGTGCTTCCTACACACACAGGCCATATCTAGTTCAACTCTGCTTAGGAAACTGACAAGAACAGTAGCTCCTCTTCCTTCCGATTCACTGTACTTGCTGGGAACAGACGCGAGTGCTATTTGTACTGTGTATGGCAATGGGAGTGCAATAGTGACTTTCCTTACCAGAAAACAACTCTTGCTCGTAGGACCAGAAACTGCATTTGATTCAACTCCATTTAGGACTGGGAAACAAACGCTAGCTCGCCTTACAAGAAACATACTCTGCTTTTGAGAAAAGAGCACTCTTCTACTCTACTGTGTTTCCTATGGGGTCCGAACAGTGAGCTTGCTCAGAACAAAAGAACTGTGCTTCCTACACACACGGCCATATCTAGTTCAATTCTGCTTAGGAACCTGACAAGAACAGTAGCTCCTCTTCAGTCCGATACACTGTACTTGCTGGGAACAGACACCAGTGCTATTTGTTCTGTGTATGGCAATGGCAGCGCAATAGTGACTATTCTTACCATAAAACAACTCTTGCTCATAGGACCAGAAACTGCATGAGATTCCACTCCATTTAAGACTGGGAAACAAACGCTAGCTCGCCTTACAATCAACACACTCTGCTTTAGCGAAAAGAGCATTCTTGTACTCTACTGTGTTTCCTATAGGGCCAGAACAGTGGGCTTGCTCAAAACAAAAGAACTTTGCTTCCTACACACACGGCCATATCTAGTTCAATTCTGCTTAGGAACCTGACAAGAACAGTAGATCCTCTTTAGTCCAGTACACTGTACTTGCTGGAAACAGACGCCAGTGCTATTTGTCCTGTGTATGGCAATGGCAGCGCAATAGTGACTCTTCTTTCCAGAAAACAACTCTTGCTCGTAGGACCAAAAACTGCCTGTTACTCAACTCCATTTAGGACTGGGAAACAAACACGAGCTCTCCTGACAAGAAACACACTCTGCTTTAGAGAAAAGAGCACTCTTCTACTCTACTGTGTTTCCTATAGGGCCAGAACAGTGAGCTTGCTCAGAACATAATAACTGTCCTTCCTACACACACGGCCATATCTAGTTCAATTCTGCTTAGGAACCTGACAAGAACAGTAGCTCCTCTTCAGTCTGATACACTGTACTTGCTGGGAACAGACGCCAGTGCTATTTGTCCTGTGTATGGCAATGGCAGCGCAATAGTGACTATTATTACCATAAAACAACTCTTGCTCATAGGACCAGAAACTGCATGAGATTCCACTCCATTTAAGACTGGGAAACAAACGCTAGCTCGCCTTACAATCAACACACTCTGCTTTAGCGAAAAGAGCATTCTTGTACTCTACTGTGTTTCCTATAGGGCCAGAACAGTGGGCTTGCTCAGAACAAAAGAACTGTGCTTCCTACACACACGGCCATATCTAGTTCAATTCTGCTTAGGAACCTGACAAGAACAGTAGATCCTCTTTAGTCCAGTACACTGTACTTGCTGGAAACAGACGCCAGTGCTATTTGTCCTGTGTATGGCAATGGCAGCGCAATAGTGTCTATTCTTACCATAAAACAACTCGAGCTCGTAGTACCAGAAACTGCATTTGATTCAACTCCATTTAGGACTGGGAAACAAACGCTAGCTCGCCTTACAAGAAACACACTCTTCTTTTGAGAAAAGAGCACTCTTCTACTCTAATGTGTTTCCTATAGGGCCAGAACAGTGAGCTTGCTCAGAACATAAGAACTGTGCTTCCTACACACACGGGCCATATCTAGTTCAACTCTGCTTAGGAAACTGACAAGAACATTAGCTCCTCTTCCTTCCGATACACTGTACTTGATGGGAACAGACGCGAGTGCTATTTGCACTGTGTATGGCAATGGGAGTGCAATAGTGACTTTCCTTACCAGAAAACAACTCTTGCTCGTAGGACCAGACTGCATTTGATTCAACTCCATTTAGGACTGGGAAACAAACGCTAGCTCGCCTTACAAGAAACACACTCTTCTTTTGAGAAAAGAGCACTCTTCTACTCTACTGTGTTTCCTATAGGGCCAGAACAGTGAGCTTGCTCAGAACAAATGAACTGTGCTTCCTAGACACACGGGCCAAATCTAGTTCAACTCTGCTTAGGAAACTGAGAAGAGCAGTAGCTCCTCTTCAGTCCAATACACTGTACTTGCTGGGAACAGATGGGAGAGCTATTTGCACTGTATGGCAATGGGACCGCAATAGTGACTTTCCTTACCAGAAAACAACTCTTGCTCGTAGGACCAGAAATTGCATGTGATTCAACTTCATTTAGGAATGGGAAACAAACGCTAGCTCGCCTTACAAGAAACACACTCTGCTTTAGAGAAAAGAGCACTCTTCTACTCTACTGTGTTTCCTACGGGGTCCAAACAGTGAGCTTGCTCAGAACAAAAGAACTGAGCTTCCTACACACACGGACCATATGTAGATCAACTCTGTTAGGAAACTGACAAGAACAGTAGCTCCTCTTCAGACCAATACACTGTAATTGCTGGGAAAAGACGCGAGTGCTATTTGCACTGTGTATGGCAAAGGAAGCACAATAGTGACTTTCCTTACCAGAAAACAACTCTTGCTCGTAGGAACAGAAACTGCATGTGATTCAACTCCATTTAGGAGTGGGAAACAAACGCTAGCTTGCCTTACAAAAAACACACTCTGCTTTTGAGAAAAGAGTACTCTTCTACTCTACTGTGTTTCCTATGGGGTCCGAACAGTGAGATTGCTCAGAACAAAAGAACTGTGCTTCCTACACACACGGACATATCTAGTTCAATTCTGCTTAGGAACCTGACAAGAAAAGTAGATCCTCTTCAGTCCAATACACTGTGCTTGCTGGGAACAGAAGCCAGTGCTATTTGTCCTGTGTATGGCAATGGCAGCACAATAGTGACTCTTCTTAACATAAAACAACTCTTGCTCTTAGGACCAGAAACTGCATGTGATTCAACTCCATTTAAGACTGGGAAACAAACGCTAGCTCGCCTTACAAGAAACACACTCTGCTTTAGAGAAAAGAGCACTCTTCTACTCTACTGTGTTTCCTATAGGGCCAGAACAGTGAGCTTGCTCAGAACAAAAGAACTGTGCTTCCTACACACACGGGCCATATCTAGTTCAACTCTGCTTAGGACATTGACAAGAACAGTAGTTCCTTTTCAGTCCGATACACTGTGCTTGCTGGGAACAGACGCGAGTGCTATTTGCACTGTGTATGGCATTTGGAGCGCAATTGTGACTCTTCTTACCAGAAAACAACTCTTGCTCGTAGTACAAAAAACTGCATGTGACTCAACTCCATTTAGGACTGAGAAACCAACTCTAGCTCGCCTTACAAGAAACACACTCTGCTTTTGAGAAAAGAGGACTCTTCTACTCTACTCTGTTTCCTATAGGGCCAGAACAGTGAGCTTGCTCAGAACATAATAACTGTCCTTCCTAGACACACGGGCCATATCTATTTCAACTCTGCTTAGGAAACTGACAAGAACAGTAGCTCCTCTTCAGTCCGATACACTGTACTTGCTGCAAACAGACGCGAGTGCTATTTGCACTGTGTATGGCAATTGGAGCACGATAGTGACTCGTCTTACCAGAAAACAACTCTTGCTCATAGGAACAGAAACTGCATGTGACTCAACTCCATTTAGGACTGGGAAACAAACTCTAGCTCGCCTTACAAGAAACACACTCTGCTTTGGAGAAAAGAGCACTCTTCTACTCTACTGTGTTTCCTATAGGGCCAGAACAGTGAGCTTGCTCAGAACATAAGAAATGTGCTTCCTACACACACGGGCCATATCTAGTTCAACTCTGCTTAGGAACCTGACAAGAACAGTAGCTCCTCTTCAGTCCGATACACTGTACTTGCTGGAAACAGACGCGAGTGCTATTTGCACTGTGTATAGCAATGGGAGTGCAATAGTGACTTTCTTTACCAGAAAACAACTCTTGCTCGTAGGACCAGAAACTGCATGTGATTGAACTCCATTTAGGACTGGGAAACAAACGCTAGCTCGTCTTACAAGAAACACACTCTGCTTTTGAGAAAAGAGCACTCATCTACTCTACTGTGTTTTCTATAGGGCCAGAAGAGTGAGCTTGCTCAGAACATAAGAACTGTGCTTCCTATACACACAGGCCTTATCTAGTTCAACTCTGCTTAGGAAACTGACAAGAACAGTAGCTCCTCTTCCTTCCGATTCACTGTACTTGCTGGGAACAGACGCGAGTGCTATTTGTACTGTGTATGGCAATGGGAGTGCAATAGTGACTTTCCTTACCAGAAAACAACTCTTGCTCGTAGGACCAGAAACTGCATGTGATTCAACTCCATTTAGGACTGGGAAACAAACGCTAGCTTGCCTTACAAGAAACACACTCTGCTTTTGAGAAAAGAGCACTCTTCTACTCTACTGTGTTTCCTATGGGGTCTGAACAGTGGGCTTGCTCAGAACAAAAGAACTGTGCTTCCTACACACACGGCCATATCTAGTTCAATTCTGCTTAGGAACCTGACAAGAACAGTAGCTCCTCTTCAGTCTGATACACTGTACTTGCTGGGAACAGACGCCAGTGCTATTTGTCCTGTGTATGGCAATGGCAGTGCAATAGTGACTATTCTTACCATAAAACAACTCTTGCTCATAGGACTAGAAACTGCATGAGATTCCACTCCATTTAAGACTGGGAAACAAACGCTAGCTCGCCTTACAATCAACACACTCTGCTTTAGCGAAAAGAGCATTCTTGTACTCTACTGTGTTTCCTATAGGGCCAGAACAGTGGGCTTGCTCAGAACAAAAGAACTGTGCTTCCTACACACACGGCCATATCTAGTTCAATTCTGCTTAGGAACCTGACAAGAACAGTAGATCCTCTTTAGTCCAGTACACTGTACTTGCTGGAAACAGACGCCAGTGCTATTTGTCCTGTGTATGGCAATGGCAGCGCAATAGTGTCTATTCTTACCATAAAACAACTCGAGCTCGTAGTACCAGAAACTGCATTTGATTCAACTCCATTTAGGACTGGGAAACAAACGCTAGCTCGCCTTACAAGAAACACACTCTTCTTTTGAGAAAAGAGCACTCTTCTACTGTAATGTGTTTCCTATAGGGCCAGAACAGTGAGCTTGCTCAGAACATAAGAACTGTGCTTCCTACACACACGGGCCATATCTAGTTCAACTCTGCTTAGGAAACTGACAAGAACAGTAGCTCCTCTTCCTTCCGATACACTGTACTTGATGGGAACAGACGCGAGTGCTATTTGCACTGTGTATGGCAATGGGAGTGCAATAGTGACTTTCCTTACCAGAGAACAACTCTTGCTCGTAGGACCAGACTGCATTTGATTCAACTCCATTTAGGACTGGGAAACAAACGCTAGCTCGCCTTACAAGAAACACACTCTGCTTTTGAGAAAAGAGCACTCTTCTACTCTACTGTGTTTCCTATAGGGCCAGAACAGTGAGCTTGCTCAGAACAATTAAACTGTGCTTCCTAGACACACGGGCCAAATATCTAGTTCAACTCTGCTTAGGAAACTGAGAAGAGCAGTAGCTCCTCTTCAGTCCAATACACTGTACTTGCTGGGAACAGATGGGAGAGCTATTTGCACTGTATGGCAATGGGACCGCAATAGTGACTTTCCTTACCAGAAAACAACTCTTGCTCGTAGGACCAGAAATTGCATGTGATTCAACTTCATTTAGGAATGGGAAACAAACGCTAGCTCGCCTTACAAGAAACACACTCTGCTTTAGAGAAAAGAGCACTCTTCTACTCTACTGTGTTTCCTACGGGGTCCAAACAGTGAGCTTGCTCAGAACAAAAGAACTGTGCTTCCTACACACACGGACCATATGTAGATCAACTCTGTTAGGAAACTGACAAGAACAGTAGCTCCTCTTCAGACCAATACACTGTAATTGCTGGGAAAAGACGCGAGTGCTATTTGCACTGTGTATGGCAAAGGAAGCACAATAGTGACTTTCCTTACCAGAAAACAACTCTTGCTCGTAGGAACAGAAACTGCATGTGATTCAACTCCATTTAGGAGTGGGAAACAAACGCTAGCTTGCCTTACAAAAAACACACTCTGCTTTTGAGAAAAGAGTACTCTTCTACTCTACTGTGTTTCCTATGGGGTCCGAACAGTGAGATTGCTCAGAACAAAAGAACTGTGCTTCCTACACACACGGACATATCTAGTTCAATTCTGCTTAGGAACCTGACAAGAAAAGTAGATCCTCTTCAGTCCAATACACTGTGCTTGCTGGGAACAGAAGCCAGTGCTATTTGTCCTGTGTATGGCAATGGCAGCGCAATAGTGACTCTTCTTAACATAAAACAACTCTTGCTCTTAGGACCAGAAACTGCATGTGATTCAACTCCATTTAAGACTGGGAAACAAACGCTAGCTCGCCTTACAAGAAACACACTCTGCTTTAGAGAAAAGAGCACTCTTCTACTCTACTGTGTTTCCTATAGGGCCAGAACAGTGAGCTTGCTCAGAACAAAAGAACTGTGCTTCCTACACACACGGGCCATATCTAGTTCAACTCTGCTTAGGACATTGACAAGAACAGTAGTTCTTTTTCAGTCCGATACACTGTGCTTGCTGGGAACAGACGCGAGTGCTATTTGCACTGTGTATGGCATTTGGAACGCAACAGTGACTCTTCTTACCAGAAAACAACTCTTGCTCGTAGGACAAAAAACTGCATGTGACTCAACTCCATTTAGGACTGAGAAACCAACTCTAGCTCGCCTTACAAGAAACACACTCTGCTTTTGAGAAAAGAGGACACTTCTACTCTACTCTGTTTCCTATAGGGCCAGAACAGTGAGCTTGCTCAGAACAAATGAACTGTGCTTCCTAGACACACGGGCCATATCTAGTTCAACTCTGCTTAGGAAACTGACAAGAAGAGTAGCTCCTGTTCAGTCCGATACAGTGTACTTGCTCGGAACAGACGCGCGTGCTATTTGCACTGTGTATGGTAATGGGAGCACAATAGTGACTTTCCTTACCAGAAAACAACTCTTGCTCGTAGGACCAGAAACAGCATGTGATTCAACTCCGTTTAGTACTGGGAAACAAATGCTAGCACGCCTTACATGAAACACACTCTGCTTTTGAGAAAAGAGCACTCTTCTACTCTATTGTGTTTCCTATGGGGTCCGAACAGTGAGCTTGCTCAGAACATAATAACTGTGCTTCTTACACACATGGGCCATATCTAGTTCAACTCTGCTTAGGAAACTGACAAGAACAGTAGCTCCTCTTCAGTCTGATACACTGTACTTGGTGGGAACAAATGCGAGTGCTATTTGCACTGTGTGTGACAAAGGGAGCGCAATAGTGACTTTCCTTACCAGAAAACAACTCCTGCTCCTAGGACCACAAACTGCATGTGATTCAACTCCATTTTTGACTGGGAAACAAACGCTAGCTCTCCTTACAAGAAACACTCTCTGCTTTTGAGAAAAGAGCACTCTTCTACTCTACTGTGTTTCCTATGGGGTCCAAACAGTGGGCTTGCTCAGAACAAAGAACTGTGCTTCCTACACACATGGACCATATCTAGTTCAACTCTGCTTAGGAAACTGTCAAGAACAGTAGCTCCTCTTCAGTTCAATACACTGTACTTGCTCAGAACAGACGCGAGTGCTATTTGCACTGTGTATGGCATTTGGAGCACAATAGTGACTCTTCTTACCAGAAAACAACTCTTGCTCGTAGGACCAAAAACTGCATGTGACTCACCTCCATTGAGGACTGAGAAACAAACGCTAGCTCGCCTTACAAGAAACACACTCTGCTTTAGAGAAATGAGCACTCTTCTACTCTACTGTGTTTCCTAAGGGGTCTGAACAGTGAGCTTGCTCAGAACAAAAGAACTGTGCTTCCTACACACACGGCCATATCTAGTTCAATTCTGCTTAGGAAACTGACAAGAACAGTAGCTCCTATTCAGACCAATACACTGTACTTGCTGGGAACAGACGCGAGTGCTATTTGCACTGTGTATGGCAATGCCAGCGCAATAGTGACTATTCTTACCATAAAACAACTCTTGCTCGTAGGAACAGAAACTGCATGTGATTCCACTCCATTTAGGACTGGGAAACAAACGCTAGCTCTCCTTACAAAAAACACACTCTGCTTTTGAGAAAAGAGCACTCTTCTACTCTACTGTGTTTGCTATGGGGTCCAAACAGTGAGCTTGCTCAGAACATAATAACTTTGCTTCCTACACACACGGGCCATATCTAGTTCAACTCTGCTTAGGAAACTGACAAGAGCAGTAGCTCCTCTTCAGTCCAATACACTGTACTTGCTGAGAACAGATGCGAGTGCTATTTGCACTGTGTATGGAAATTGGAGCACAATAGTGACTCGTCTTACTAGAAAACAACTCTTGCTCGTAGGACAAAAAACTGCATGTGACTCAACTCCATTTAGGACTGGGAAACAAACTCTAGCTCGCCTTAAAGAAACACACTCTGCTTTTGAGAAAAGGGTACTCTTCTACTCTACTGTGTTTCTATAGGGCCAGAACAGTGAGCTTGCTCAGAACAAATGAATTGTGCTTCCTAGACACACGGGCTATATCTAGTTCAACTCTGCTTAGGAAACTGAGAAGAACAGTAGCTCTTCTTCAGTAGAATACACTGTATTTGCTGGGAACAGACTGGAGTGCTATTTGCACTGTGTATGGCAATGGGAGCGCAATAGTGACCTTTCCTTACCAGAAAACATCTCTTGCTCGTAGGACCAGAACCTGCATGTGATTCAACTCCATTTAGGACTTGGAAACAAAATCTAGCTCGCCTTACAAGAAACACACTCTGCTTTAGAGAAAAGAGCACTCTTCTACTCTACTGTGTTTCCTATGGGGTCCAAACACTGAGCTTGCTCAGAACAAAGAACTGTGCTTCCTACACACACGGACCATATGTAGTTCAACTTTGCTTAGGAAACTGACAAGAACAGTAGCTCCTCTTCAGTCCAATACACTGTACTTGCTGGGAACAGACACGAGTGCTATTTGCACTGTATATGGCAATGAGCGCAATAGTGACTTTCCTTACCGAAAACAACTCTTGCTCGTAGGACCACAAACTGCATGTGATTCAACGCCATTTAGGACTGGGAAACAAATGCTAGCTCGCCTTACATGAAACACACTCTGCTTTTGAGAAAAGAGCACTCTTCTACTCTACAGTGTTTCCTATGGGGTCCAAACAGTGAGCTTGCTCAAAACAAAGAAATGTGCTTCCTACACACATGAACCATATCTAGT